>NW_027553589.1:0-35792 GCF_045843805.1 Urocitellus parryii
GATCTTAGAAGATGAAAGATCTACCATGTTCTTGGATAGGCATAATTAATATTGTTAAAATAGACATACTATCAAAAGCAGTACACTGATTTAATGCAATATCAATCAAAATCCCAATGACATTTCTTTTTTTAAAAAAAGAGAGAGAGAGGAGAGACAGAGAGAATTTTTTAAATATTTATTTTTCAGTTTTCGGTGGACACAACATCTTTATGTCATTTTTATGTGGTGCTGAGGATCGAACCCAGCACCCCACACATACCAGGTGAGCATGTTACCACTTGAGCCACATCCCCAGCCCCCAATGACATTTCTTATAGAAATAGAAAAGGCAATCATTAAATTCATCTGGAAAAATAAGAGACCGAAAATAGCCAAAGCAATCCTTAGCAAGAAGAGTGAAGCAGGTGGCATCACTATACCAGACCTTAAACTATACTACAGAGCAATAGTAACCAAAAAAAAAGCATGGTATTAGCACCAAAATTGTATCCAATAGTACAGAATAGAGGACACAGAGACTAACCCACATAATTACAGTTCTCTTATATTAGACAAAGGTGCTAAAAACATACATTGGAGAAAAGATAGCCTTTTCAACAAATGGTGCTGGAAAAACTGGAAATCCATATGCAACAAAATGAAATCAAACCCCTGTCTCTCACCATGTACAAAACTCAATTCAAAGTGGATAAAGGACTAGGAATTAAACCAGCAACTTGGCACCTAATGGAAGAAAAAGTAGGCCCAGATCTCCATCACGCCAGACTAGGCCCTGACTTCGTTAACGGCTCCTATAGCACAAGAATTAAAATGAAGAATCAATAAATTGGATGGATTCAAACTGAAAAGCTTCTTCTCAGAAAAAGAAACAATCAGTGAAGTTAATAGAGCGACTACGTCTTGACAGCAAGTTTTTACCATTTGCATATCAGATAGAAGACTAATCTCTAGGGTATATAAAGAACTCAAAAAGCTAAACACCAAAAAACAAATAACCCAATCAATAAATGGGCTGAGGAACTGAACAGACACTTGTCAGATAATCATACTCAATCATCCCACAAATATATGAAAAAATGTTCAACATCTCTAGCAGTTAGAGAAATGTAAATCAAAACTAAGATTTCATCTCACTCCAGTCAGAATGGCAGCTATTAAGAATACAAACAACAATAAATGCTGGCAAGGATGTGGGGAAAAAGGCACATTCATACACTGCTAGTGGGACTACAAATTGGTGCAGCCAATATGGAAATCAGGATGGAGATTTCTTGGAAAATTGGGAATGGAAGCACCATTCAACCCAGCTATCCCACTCCTTGGTCTATACCCAAAGGACTTAAAAACAGCATAATACAGTGATAGAGCCACATCAATGTTTATAGCAGCACAATTCACAATAGCTAAACTGTGGAACCGACCTAGATGCCCTCCAGTAGTTGAATGGATAAAGAAAATCTGATACATATGCACAATGGCATATTACTCAGCAATAAAATAGAATAAAATCCTGGTATTTTCAGGTAAATGGATGGAGTTGGAGAATATAATGCTAAGTGAAGTTAGCCAATCCCACAAAACCAAATGCCAAATGTTTTCTCTGATATAAGGAGTGTGATTCATAATGGGGTTGGAATGGGGAGCATGGGAGGATTAGAGGAACTCTATATAGAGCAAAGGGGTGGAAGGGAAGGGAGGGCGTATGGGGGTAGAAAAGATGGTGGAATGAGATGGACATCATTACCCTAAGTACATGTATGAAGACACAAATGGTATGAATACACTTTGTATACAACCAGAGATATGAAAAATTGTGCTCTATTTGTGTAATATGAATTGTAATGCATTCTGCTGTCATATATAACAAATTAGAATGAATATAAAAAAATTTTAAAATCACATTGGAATTCTTATTGAATCTATAAATTACTTTGAATACTATGGGCATTTTGACAACATTGAGTCTTCTGATCCATAAACACAGACTACCTTTCCATTCACTCATATCTTCAATTTATCTTCAATTTATCTCATTTGTGCTTTATAGTTTTTAGTTTTTATAGTTTTTAGTTTACTTCCTTGGTTAAATTTATTCCTAAGTATTTTTATGATGCTATAAATGATATATTTTCTTAATTTATTTTTCAAATATTTCATAGAAAGTCTATAGAAACACAGTTGATTTCTTTTGTGCTAATTTTGTGTCCTGAAAAGTGACTTTGTTTGTTAGTTCTAAGAGTTTTTTCATAGAATTTTTATATGTAGTTTATAATCTATATATACAATCAAATACTCTGCAAACAGATATAATTTTGCTTTTTCTTTTCTAATTTGTATGTCTTCTGTTTTTTCTCTTGCCCAATTGCTCTGACTAGAATGTCCAGTATATTGAGGATTAAAAGAGATGAGAGGACAATCTTTCTCTCATTTTTGATCTTAGAGGAAAAGCTTGTAGTATTTTTTTTTTAGGAATATTGACTTATAGTTTTAATTTCTTTAGTGTCCTTATCTAATTTTGGCATAGGGTAAAGCTTACCTCTTAAAATGAGTTTGAAAATGTTCTCTTCTTATCAATTTCAGGATAAAAAACGAGAAGGATCAAATTCATCCTTCTTTAAATGTTTGTAGAATTTATCCATGAAAAGTCCTGGACTTTGAATATTTGTAAATACTGATTCAATCTGTTTACTTGTCATTTGTACCTTCAGACTTTTTTCTTCATTCTTTAGTATTTATAGGTCATATGTTTCTATGAATTTATTCACATTTAAATACATAAAAATGGTACTTGAACACCAATACAGTTAAAAGGTCCAAGACTAAAATTTAGAGGTACTGCTGCACCTGCTTCTTATTTAGGACTACTTTTGGATATGTATAGCTGTTATTTTTTCTTTGGTATCTCTTTTTTCAAAATCATTATGCATTTCTGAATTTATGTTCTCCTCTTCTTCCAGTGCCTTCTTGTCTTAATCAAGAGTTCACTTTCTCCAATAAATCAACAACTTTATTCACTGCAGGATTCTAAATCTTTATATTTTGGGAAAGACCCTTAAATTTCCATATGCTTTCTACAAAATAAATTTTATTTCAGTTATTTGATTACTTTCCTCATTTCCTTCCAAGGACTTAAAAAGATAAAAGATGATATACTTTTTTAAAATTTCAACCACAAGTTAGATAACATTTTTATCAGATGGACCATCTTACTTCACATCAAGACCTATTCCATGAAAATCCTCCAACAGTGAACCACTAACCTAGACCATGCATAGAGAAAATACTGACATCCTTACAAACAAATATATTTCTATAAATTCTAAGAATACTAGGTTCAGATGAACCAATTTCTAATTGAAATATATTACTTTATAACCTAAGGAGGCTTCATCCAAAGAAATTCTATAAAAAGTTGTCTAAACAGTATAATTTAAAATAGAATATTTATATACAATGACAATAAATCTTCCATAAATACTAATTTACCCAATATATAAAATTTTCATTAATTCATAAATACCTAGTGTGTATCAAGCAATGCCTATTGTTTTGAGGATAAAAAAATGGCCAAAAAAGACAATGCTGTTAATCTCAAGAAATTGACATCCTTATAGGAGGAAAATCAAATGAAATTAATTGGTATAAACATTTATATTTAACATACATTTATATTTACATTGAAGTATAGATTTATATTTATATAGAAGTATTGTGATAAAGTCTATGGAAATAAGAAATTGACCTGAGCATAAGGGGCTACTATGAATGGAGTTGTCAAGGAAAACTCTCTGAGGAAGTAACCTTTTGCTCAGACCTAAATAAATTTAAAATTTAATTTAGCACTTGGTCAAAATTAAAATTATTTTTGTAAAGAGAAGGTTTTGAAAAAACAAAGTACATAAATGAGAGTCATAAAATTCAAAGGAAATGAAAGTAATTTAAAAGACACATCAAATGAAGGTTCAGGGTGTATTTTTTTTAAAGCAGACTTCATTATATTGATAAGAAAGTATTCACTGGACATGACTGAAACCTCAAGTGAGTGCAAAGAACACTCTGTACACATTAAAATGATAGAAGGAAGATAAAAAGCAGAAGTTAAATTAAAGATCACCTATCTATATTTTTCCAAGGATGGCCCATATTTTCTCTTTCAATCACCTCTATAGGAAAATAAGATTTTTCATGCTGGATTACAATATTGTTCTGTTATTTGTGCAATCATTCCAGCAAGAATCAAATATTTTTTTGCATCAGACAAAAGCAGAAGCTCTCAAAACATGGCTGTCATATTTGTGCTTTCAACTGTAACCAAATAGAACTACATGCATCCATCATTGAGCTCCCATTTCAGATAGAAGATTTTTATTCAAGAACTCTAAGACCTTTTATTTTATAGAGGTTTATATACAGCTGAATATGATCACATTTTCTAGCCTAATTCTTCCTCTAAAATCTTTCTTTTTTAAAATCCAACATCTGTATTCCAGTTGGCTATCTTGAAAGATAGAGGAGATACAAAAGTAAAGAGTCAGTTCTAGACCTGCAGTTGAGGAAAGTGCTACATTCATCTTTTAGGCTATACTGTAGTTTTTTTTTTTCCTGCCTCAAAGAAACTTCCTGATGTTTGCTTTACCCTGTTTTACAAAAGATACATAATGTGATTTGGGGTACATGAAGCCACAGGAATGGTTCTGTTTTACTCAGCTTTTTCGCTGCTGTGACTAAAACTTTTGACCAGAACAATTTTAAAGGAGGAAAAGTTTATTTGAGGGCTCATGGTTTCAGAGGTCTTAGTCCATAGAAGGCCAGTTCCATTTCTCAAGGCTCAAGGTGAGACAGGAGAGTGTGGCAGATCAAGTAGTGAGTGAGTCTCCACTTGCCAGATACACATATAAACTCCAAATCCACACCCAATTCCCACCTCCTCCAGCCACAGCCTACCACTTCATTACCACTCAGTTAATTCTTATCAGGGGATTAATTCCCTGATTAGGTTAAAGTTATAACCAATAATTTCTTCTCTAAACCGTCTTGCATTATTTCACATGTGAGTTTCAGGGGGACACCTCACATTCAAACCATAACAGGTTCCATTGCCATTGTCTAGGACCCATTCTGGTCATAGTTCCGTAAGAGCCAGTATGTACCCTACTCATATTAAGATATGATTAATTATGGTTTTAATTCTTTACTGTATAGTTCAGGGATAACATATATCTCTACATTCAAATCATATTTGCTTTAATATTAATATTTTCTTGTATAATATAGCTGTTAAATAAATGGCAAGCCATCAAATATGTTTGTTTATATTTAATGAAAGAGTTTAGGCCAATGAAATTAATTAGGATAACAGATATACTTGGGTTTGTTATACTAAATTATTTTTATTATTTCTGAAGTGTATAGACTTTAGCATTTTCTTCAGTGTGGATATGCAATAACATACTAACTTTTATTTCTCTAAAGTGTCTTTAACTCCATTTAAAAGTATTCCCCCCCTAGTTGTAGAACTCTAGCATTTGTAGGTTATAAGTTGTTTCTTCCACCATTGAAGTTTTTAGGCAACGTTGTGTTTTTGTTTTCTGGGTTTTGTTGATGTTGTTGTTTTGTTTACTTATTTTTCATGTTTTGACTTAATGTGCATAGGGTGAAATATCTAGCTAATGGTGGAACTGTCAGATTGAAAGCCACATTGCAGGGAATTGGCAACTAAATATTTTGATATAGTAGAAACCATGAGTATAGATAATTTTTTTAAAAAAAATTTGATATAAACAAAAAGTGAGAAGAAAAAAAGTAAATTGAAATGGACATGGGAATAGTAAGTGTCACTACGTTTTAGAATGAAACATAATTTAGCAAAATGAGTCTTTTTGCAAAGACATCCTATTTTACACAGGTGAAATATTGGTCAGTGTTGTAACATTCAAATTATTAGTTTTAAAATGACAAATATTCTTCTAACAACAACTGTTATTTAATTGTTAAAATAATTTTATGGTGTGTTAATTTACATAATAAATATTTTTATATCAATTATGTGGGAGGACAATAAAAGAATCAAGGATGAATAGGACATTTGTTCTGTCTTCAAAGAAGCTTATTATGAAAGAATATGGGATTTGCAAATATATATCAGGTGTCATAAAATAAGACAGGATAGGATCCAAGGTGATGCAAAGCAAAGGGGAAGGTTTCTTGTGAGCAATACTCAGGAAGGGCTTGCTGTGGGAAGCCTAGCCTAGTCTTGCAGGATAAGCAGATTTCACTAATAAAAATAGAAGGAAATCTGGGCAACGAAATTTTAAAAAAAGAAGAAGAAGATGACCTCACAAAGGTGAGAAAACACAAGGCATTTTTGAAAAAAGCCAGCATACTATTGCATGGACATATCTTCATAAATCTACTGTATTATATATCATGACAAAATTTTAATGTCATGTTTCTGGGCATGTCCACATGATATGATTAAATAAATAATTTACCTTCAATGATTTTTTATAATAAGTTTTAGTAATTTAAATATCTTGACCCATATTTTTCTGTTAGGGAAATTAAATCCTTGTTTAAAAAAATCCAATTATAATTTTAGTTATAATGTTTTTTTCTAAAATATTATGTGGCTCACTATGGATGCTTCATGAATATGCAATCAGATGTGTCAAATCAGTATCTTTCCACTAGAGTCATATCCCTGACAGGCAAAGTATTCTTAAACCATGAAAGCTTTCGATTTCCTTATAAATGTGCTCAAATTAGAAGTATTTCAAAGAAAACAGCAATTTTCTCAAGGATAAATGAATATGAATTAAAATTTTATCCTCAAACTTCTCAAACCAAATATTTATCTTGATTACCAAGAACCAACCACTGCAGCCAATTTTTATAGTAAAAATAAATATTCATATTATACTTTGATGCTAAAAGAAAATAAAACATCAGGAACCCAAAACTGAACATGAGCTGATTGAAATCTGAAGTCACTTTTTAATTCCTTCAGTATCCTCTGATGTTGTAAAGAACCTCTCTTCTTAGGACAAGGATGCAGCACTGGATCTCATCTGGGCCTGCCCCAGCTCTAGGTGCCTACTTTATTGTTAGATTTGTGAATCTGGGGCTCTCTCTGAAGACTCTATAGTCCCCACTCTATAGTCTGCCTTTTCTCTTTCTCAACAAGGAGAAACTTAATAATGAAAATTATTATACAGCCACAGCTCTCTCAATAGGTCACTCATTCTAAATAAAAACACCATGGCATTTATTATTAAAAAGAAGAAATAAAACTAAATCACTTGACTTTGAGAAATGTATTGAACAGCAATCTAAGATTTTCCTCAGCTGCAATTTTCAGACTTTGTCCATGTTTCTAGTAATCTTTCAAACTTTATAATTATCCCTCATTTTTTCAGCTATATTCAAGTCATATGAGACATCTTTCCTTGAATAAAGTAAAGAAAAACAAATTGCATTATTTATTAGCAAAGCAAATGTTATCAAATCAATCCTATTGTAATCCAATCCATGGCATAACCATATGTATTTTATTCTAAATTGTAAAGACAAGCTTGTTGTAGAGTTTATTGTAACTTAATTGTTCACCATTGGGAAAAAAAATATATGGACAAATGATTCCAATGATTCATCTAATTGCCTTAAAATTATATCAGAGAAACATTGGAAGTTTCTTAGGACTTTTTAGTTTAAGAGGATTTAATTCTGTGAGTGGACTATGCTTTGATAATGTACTGACCAAAAGCCATCATTGTCTTTCAACATTCAATTTTAAATGGGACTCAGCCATTTTTCCTATTTCAGAGTTAGTGATTGCCAAAGTCATGGTGATTAGTACTTGTGGGCCTGATTGTGGTTTCTCTTGTCTACAGGGAGCTAACTGCCTCCACTTTATCCTTTTGTGCTGAAGGTCTTATCAACTGTGTGGAACTTTTAGCTCCATATAAAGCCTGAGCCCTGTGAAAAATAGAGCTCCATCAAAGGGCAAACAGAATTGCATGCTGTTCTCCTTCCCCACATTTATGGGTAATCAATGTCCATTTAGTTTTGTTCTCTAATGGATAGTGTCTACCCAGTTACATAAAATGAAGAATATTTTTATGCATGTTAATAGCACTTATTGAACTGTTTCTGGTGTCTTAAAGTTAGAAAAGCAATTTTTAGGCAGGAAGAAATTTATAATTTCAAATGATGATAATACATTTCATATCAAGAACACATAAAAGGCCTATATTCCTAAGTAAGTATAATTTAGGTGTACTGTGTTACCAAGAACTTTCTTTATTGGATTTTAAGTATAGAATATATGAGAGATGGGAAAGAAAGAGTATTTGGATAATAGATGAAAACCTCTGGAGGCAACAAGCTACTCCTTGTTAACAAGTATCTCAGTGGGGAGAAACTTCTGTGCTTTTCTTTTGCCAACAGAAACAAGGTTGAATTTGGTTCTTTTCTAGCCCAATAGGTGTTGCTACATCCAATAAATATCTGGCGAAAGAGGAAGGATTCAAGAATACAGAGACCTGGAACAGGATTTGAGGGATCTACTATAAGGAATAGCAGAGGGAATTTGCCCAAGAACTAGACAGATGAGAAGGTGAGATGTACTATGGGCTCATATATCCTTTCAGATGTTCTGTTAAATATTTATGCCTTCATATTAAAAACTGAAAAATAGCGAATGGGAACAGGTGATATTACATTAACATGGGTAATCTTAGTGACCAGTAGAATTGTATCTGATAACATATATTTATGATGAAATATATCACTGTACAAGGTATGTCAGTAGATATGAACATTTTTTATAAGAACAATGTAGTGGTTTTTGACAGAGTTCTTATCCACCCTATCCCTATAGGACCTAAAAAAGATGTACTTGAATATTCAGATGAGGTTCTTAGTGGCTAGGGAATGAGGAGAATTGATGAATTATGAAAAAGATTCACCTTCAAATATTTGATCCTATAGTCTCCCCATGAATTTCAATAAATTGGCAAAAAAATGTAGTCAAATCCTCATAGATGCAAAAACAAGAGGGTAGGTAGAGGCAGCCTGGGCAAAGATGAGCATAGATAAATAACTTGCTTGTTCTGGTAACTGTTCTTTGTGCCATGTTTTTCATTTGTTAGTTCCTCTTCGTTGCATTTCTGAGTGTAAAGAACTCCAACTTTTCAATCAATGTCTGTTTGCCTGTTCCCTCCATGGAGAGACTATTTTGATAAAACCTATGCTACCCTGAAAAATTATTGCTTCTTCCTTCATGGACAAAGAGAATTTTGTTCTGGACATTTATTTGTACAAAATTTGTGGTCAGCAGTGGTGTTTTGTCCATCTTCGCAATGAGTACTTAGCACAGTCATCAATAAATGTTTTTTTGAATAGAATGAATAAAAAGCAATGAAAGGACTTGAGTCAGAGTACCGAAATTTTGATGAATTCCCCATTATCTTAATCACACACCTAAGCCTTTACCATTCTACTGGTATTAAGCTACATTTTCTTCACTTTTATCTTTTTCTAACTTCCTTTCTACAATATCTTTCCTTTTCTTACCTTACCTCCTGTCATTTTCTTTTTTCTCTCTTTATTTAATGGAGATCTTAATTTTTAGAGACCTTAATTTTTAGGTATAATTTTAAATTTACTATTAATTCAACTTTATTTTTCATCTTTTTATTTATGTCACAGAGCTTTTCTTGTCCTTAAATTTTTAAGGAATGAATTTTTGAAAATTTCTTTCCATTTCCACTTTCCCTGATCCATCCAACATTCACAAGATTCATAATAGAGCATAACTGAAGTTACTTTAATTTGTTTATTTTTTTAAAGTATAGACAATTTTTTGATGCATCTATGAGGAAGTGACCATCAAAGGAAAATTGATTTCTCCTGCCTGGTGTGTGAGACTACTTATCCCTGGGGTCTTGCTCTTGATTAATCCTGGGAGCTTCTCAGTCCTTAAAGATAAATTGTATCCATAAACAGGATAATGTCCCTGGAACCACGTAAAAATATGAAGATTTTAACTTTTTTTTCTTTTTTTTGAGGAGTATTTTTTTAATTTGTTTTAATTAGTTGCACATGACAGTACAATGATCTTGACATATCATACATTTGAATCAAATGGAGTATAATTTCTCATTTTTTCTGAATGTACAGGTTGCAGAAGATTTTAATTCTTATGGCAGAAAAATAAATCAGCAAATAAAAGATTATCAATTATAATTTCTATTTTTTGTTTAAGAGGTCAAAACTGAAATGAACAGTAGAGGAATTTGTATGTATTAACCACAAGGAATGATCAAAGTTTATGGTTATGATATGATAATTTTCCTAGTTGATCACCACCACTACCCAGCATGCACATGGATCAAAACATCACATTTTGCCCGCACAGTGCTGCTTGCTTTAAATCCCAGGAGCTCTGAGGCTGAGACAGGAAGATCTTGAGTTCAAAGCCAGCCTCAGCAAAAAAAGCAAGGCGCCAAGAAACTCAGTGAGACCCTGTCTCTAAATAAATACAAAATAGGGCTGGGTATGTGGTTCAGTGGTCAAGTGCCCTGAGTTCAATCCCCAGTACCCAGTACCACAGCAAAAAAAAAGTCACATTTTACCTCATATATACTTATTAACCAAATGTGTGTGTGTGTGTGTGTGTGTGTGTGTGTGTGTGTGTATTTTTTTAACTCCCTAGGCTTTTCTTTTTTGAGTTTTTGGTTTTCTCTTTTCCACATTGTTTTATTGGTACAGGGTTTTTTTTCCCTAATAAGCTAAATAATCTTATTCTAATCAATTCTTACATTCAAGTATATTTTCCAAATAATTTATATTTTTTATTGAGGTCAGATCATGTCCCTTCACCTTCAAAAATTATTTACATTTTAAAAGACAATATGGAATATTTGCCCTCAGTTTTCTAGCAATTCATTTCTTGTTTTGGTTTTGAAATAGAGACATTTGTTTTGTGGAAGATATTCTGCTCAAACACAAGGATAATTTATATTACTTTTTGATGCCAAATATTTTGAAAGCCAATTCTCATCAGAATGTCCCAATAGATAGAAAATAAATGAGTTATCATTCTTATTTTTATAGATGAGCACACTGAGTTCCAGTGAGTTTAAGTGACTCAACCAAAAGCATGAAGCAAGAATAAGATGGACATTTATAATTCCTAAACAAATATCTTATGAAATCTCATTTCTTTTTAACTTTCATGGTAATATTGAACCTATGCTATTATAATTATGGTTTATTTCCCCTTCTAGCATATTCTTTTGGATCCATATCTATGATAAAAATCAACATTAAAAGGTATCATACCAATCCAACAGAAGAGGCAAATAAATACACAATATACAAGTCCTTGATAGAGCAGAGGTAAGTTCTTTAGAGTAGATTACATTGTAAAATACATGAATCACCTTGGCATCCCTGTTGATGTTCAGTTTTTAAAACCAATCCAATTAATCTCAACATATGCACTTACATAGCACTGGGGAAAATAAAAATCAATTATAATACAGTTAAATATGCAACCATCTGTCAGAATGTCTCACTTCTTCATATTGTTCTGACTTCTTAGTTTCTGTCAACAGTATACAACTTAGCTAGTTTAAGGTTCATGTAGAAAGGAATATATTAGTCCACATTGAAATCTCAGAGAATCACTGGACCTCAGACTCCAGTACTAGGAACAAATATCTCCTGCTACAGAACTGGATTGAGAAGACTCTTTATGACCCTTATAATTCCAGAAGAACTTTGGGCATCATACCATAATTGAGGGTCAGAATTTGAAATGCTGTCACATTTCAAACTGCCAGCTTGAGAAATTCCATACTGAACTGGCTCAATTAGGGATTTGTCACTGATGTTCATTAAAAATCAAGTCTCAAGACAGTTTAAGTGCATTTTCCATGGTGGGCCTGTTCCATTATACAATGAAATTATAAATCAAAGTGTAGGAAGGTTGCACCACATTGGAGGAAACTAAATCTTCTGTCTGATCTTAATGAGAAGGGGCCTCCGTCTAGCATTCAATTAAGAGAGAATTCAAATACGGAGGCCTATCAAAATGTGGAGGAAATGTTCAAATTATTTGAAGCATATCTGAGTGATATGACATCATTACATCTGTGAAAAAATTATTTGTAAACATATATAGAAAATCTAGAAGAAAAAAATTAAATACTAATCATTCTCCAAGTTTTTGTTTGTTTTACTTTGTTTTTGTGCAAATGGCCCATAGCTCATTTATTCTCAGGTACTTCCCTAGAAAAAAGTTCTGAGGAAAGTTTATTTTTAAGTTGTAAAGTTTAAGTGTTCAAATATCTTAGTTGTAGTTGTTTTAGAAGTAATCAAAGCAGATTTCTAAACCTGTGATTTTAAAAGTTGAAGTATCATTGGGATTAGCTGAAATGAATCTGTCTGATGGTAAGATCATTAATGAGGTATACTGCTGTCTAGGCTTTCAAAACTCAATTTCTATGGATTTAAAATATAATACTAAACTTTATTTACCTTTAATATATACTTTTCAGCTTTCACTTTCTTTGTAAAACTTTATTGAATTCAATTAATTCTAGTAGGTTATTTTAGAAAATATTCTTCATCAATAAAGGCATGCTATTTTGCTGTTGCTAATTAATCCAGTCTGTGATCCATTTTCTTTTTCCTGCATAATTGTTTTTTTTTTAATTTATCCATGTATTTTAAAGTTTCAAAAAAAGGAAATTTCATTTGATGGCAGCATCATTTAATAATTTAAATTTTACTTAAGAAATGTCCCATGAAAGTATATGGCATTATGGCCACATTTGATGCTGTAGGAAGAAAATATCCACACAACTTATATATAAAGGTATTTTATTCCAAAGTAGTTTTTCAAATAGGTTTACCAATTTTACATGTCAAACTCTACAAAATATTCAGTAGTATAAAGCATTAGTTCACTGGTGATTGATGTCTTAAGAAATAGATACACATAATTATTTTGATTTACCATTAAAGTAATATTTAATTTCAACATATATTTTTTTCTCTGCTTCTCTATCTCAGTTTGGTTTTGAAGAGTTCATTGGCAGAGTTCAAATGGTAATAATGTAGGGACAGTAGTAATATCTCACTTACTTATATACATTCCAGCACCCTATTTTGGAAGATGCCCATAATAAGTGGAGAATCTGTTATTTTTGGATATTTTCACTATCTGATTAACTAATTTTCAAGTGACTCCAATCACAGAAGTCTAGATTCATTTCCAGAAAGCAAGGTGGGAGGACATGGGAGAGTGGTGCAGAGAAGGGCAGAAGAATTTTGATGATCCTGCTAGTTAATTAACACAATAAGAATGCCTTCCTTGCATGAGTTCTCAATTCCCCCACAGAGCCAGAATCAAAGCCTTTTCATCTTTTATTTTGCCCCCTTTTTAAGAATCTTTTCTTTACACTTCACTGAAAAGTCCTTCATTTCTCATTAATGCTTTAAGTACAAAGCTTGCTCTGGAGATGATATAATTTTTCCCAAGTCTAAATTAGATTTCATACAGAGCATTACAAAGTCAAAAGGCAGAGCTCATGCTCTTCTGCTATTTTACTTAGTGTGTATATAAACCAGGAAGCATGGCAGTTCAGAAGTTTATTTCCCCATTTCTTTTTTTAAAAAATCACACATTTGTAATTCATCATTTGTTAAACCCAAAATATCAAAAGTGTTCAGTTTTGATAGTACTCATCATTAGACATTTTATTCATGTCCAGATTTCAAAAGGATATATAGAGTGTCATCAACAAGAAGTATGTATGTAAGCCAGGAATGAGCTACCTAAATTTTTATTAAACAATTTCTATGTATTTGTATAGGGAACCATGGCCTGCTTCTCATTGTAGGGGGAGTTTCTTTCTGCCTAGGACGGTGTAAGCCACCTGAAGTCTAAAATAATTACTGAAGAACAAAAGACAAAGAGTCATATTTACAAAAAGCAGAGACCCTGATAGATCCATTTCACACAAGTGCTAGAACTAGACAAAGGAAAGATGGCTCCGGTGGTTTATTTAAGGGGGTACATCAAAGGCAGAGATAAGGTTTCAAGGGCAGAGTCTTGCTTTATGAAGTCTTTCAGTCAGCAGGTTGATTGGCATCTTAGCAGGTTACACCCATCTCAGGTGCTGTGTGGGATGGGGCAGAGGGGCCTAGGAATTCATAATGTGTCAGGGTAGTTAACCAGAGGAGATGTCCACTGGTCATTCCCAGACACCAGATATTCCTATCCACTAGGCTCAATGTGTGGTGGCCCACGTGCAGCCCATGGATGGCTCACGACAAATTTTCATCATGTAAGGCTCTATAAAATTCCAGGAGCTATTAAAACTCAACTTTTATTTGTTTCCTTGGGATTAATCATGATTATCTCATTCTTCAGACATTACTTTTAAGGAAAAATTTTGACTAAATATTGGAATGCACACCAAAACTTTGCAACGGTTCATTTATATTATTGGAGCTTTAAAATACTGGATATTCATCAGAGAAAGTATATTAAACATCTTCCTACAACAAAAACTACACTAAGAATTATTGAGGATATAAATCTCCTTTCTCAGGATTTCTATGAACAATGAAAGGAATATACATGATAAACATAGTTTTTCTTTCTCTCTACTCTCTGTCTGCACATATATACATACATATGTGTGTGTGTATATATATATATATATATATATATATATATATATATATGCATTTGGCACTATGTTATGATGGAAGAAAGCTCTGTCATTAGTGGTGCTATAGTCTATGTGCTGATGAAACTATATCTTCTTCAGCTGCATGGAACACCTCCCAAATCAAGTGAGAAATTTTATGAACTGTATTTATCATATCACTCAGGACATACCAAAAGCCAATAAATGTTAACACAATTAATATATTAATTGAGTTGAACAATAAAATAAACAAGTAACAGAAGTTTAGTCACTTCCCTAAAATTCCAAAGCTACGTTTCCTGGTAATTAAATACACATAAGGAGTCTTATTGTATTTCACAGGTGCTTTTAACACTGGATTAGAATAGGAAAAATGCTAATCTTATTGCTTCACTCTGTCTACATCTAAATCATTCCATAATCCTTCTCAGCACTGTTCATATGCATGCAAATAAATGAAATATTCTGCCAAATAATCAAAATGTGGCCTGATCTACACATGGAGCTTCTCAAATCTAAAATAATATTTTTTCCAAAGAAATCTATCTCATGCCATGTTAAATCATGAACAAAAGCAAAAATTAGACAGAGTTCATTAAACACTAAAGAGATTGTAAATGGCAATTATATGCAATGATTGCAAAGTTAAGAATAAATTTACTTCCTTTGGCCAAATTTCCTCGTTCTGGAAACATAACTGAGAATTAACATAGCAAAATACTAAAATAGCTTCAAAAGAAATATAACATGCTGCAGAATCTGGAACAGTAAATGCCAAAGTCATTTACATTTCAGATGACTTTTTGCTATTCTTCTTCTTCTTTTGTCTCTGTGGGAACCTAGTTCGCTAAGGAAAAAAGTTTTTAAAAAAAGAAAAAAAAAGACCTATATCTTACAGTTCTTAAAAAAGAGAACATTGGGACTGGGTTTGTAGCTCAACAGTAGAATGCCTGCCTGGCATGTATGAGGCACTGGGTTCAATTCTCAGCACTACATATAAACAAAAACAAACAAACAAACCAATAAATAAATAAAGAAAGGTCCATCAATAACTAATAAAAATAAAAGAGAGAGAGAACATTGTCACCTTAACTTCATAAACTACTATTCAACCATCTGGCCACAGATAGTGAACTACCCTTGGAAACATGGCTTTTCATGAGTAAACACATTCAAGAGCTATCCCACTGTGAATTTTCTAGTTTCAAATACATATCAGAGACTTAAATAAATAAAACAGGTTTCTTTCAGAGCAAAATACATCAATGAAATTAAGTAATCAAATCACTGCTTTTTATGTTATTGAATTATTTTTACACTGTATTTGTAAACTTACTGAGAGGTATTATCTGAGGACTACATGAAATACATGGAGTTGTAGATCCAGGATGGTGGGCCAGAGGGAGGCTGCATTCTGTTGCTCCCTGACCTGGAATTTAAGTAGTGGGAATACTATTTCTCTGAGAGTTATTAGAGGACCCCCAACAGCTGCTTCCACACAAGAATCCTAGCCACTGTGTCTGCGCAGGTCCCTAGATCTCAGCATCAGCGAAGGACCCCCAGCCACTCACCCTCACAGGACCTCCTGCCAAGCAGGACCACTGCCATCAGCTTGCACAGGACCCCTGGCTGCCCACACACACAGGAATCCTGGCCACTGCCCACTCACAGAACATCTGACTGCCACTCCTGTGTGCACCCTCATCTACCAATGTGGGGCTAGCACAATCGCCTCCATTTGGGGACACTGCAACCACTTCCATAGTCCCCTACATGCGGAAGCCTGTACCAGGAGACATCGGACAGGGTCTGGAGACAGCTTCCAGCCACAACATTGCACACCACAGAGCTGCATCTCTGAACATGCTGCCCAGTGCCACCACCTGGCCCCACCTGACCCAATACCCCATCTCTGAAAGCAGGAGCCTCCATCTTGGGACACCTTTGTCGCAATCTTTAGTTCAGACAAATCCCAGTTTAGGACACAGGCTGGGGCCTAGAAGCAGTATCAAAGTACCTATAGTCCCCAACTCTCCCCTCTCCCCTGCAGCCACTAACATGGCACAGTGCTTGCAGCCACTCAATAGCTCTAAAAGCCTGGTCCTGAACTGCCCAATACAAAACAGCTCTCTGTGATAGGTTCACAGCCCCCAGAGCACAGTCCACAAGACTTCCAGAGAGAGAGGTTCCTGATTGGAAAGTAGAAAGGGATCGGGTGAGTGAGATACAGTTTAGAGACTGAATTAGAGACCAGGAATTGTGAGGTCTGGAGGCGATATAAGGAGATAAGACCAGGCACCCACATCCTAAGAGCGGGACCCAAATGAGATCCTTGAGGTGCACTCTCCCTTTGGGACCTCTAGGAGCTCCGCCCCCAAGACCAACCTTCCCACTCTAATAACTTTCACCATCCTGAGGGTGGAGATACCAGCAAACAAACAAACCCACCTATTGGATGATAAGGGAAGCAGGGAAGATAATGAATTCCAACAACAAAAAAAAAAAAATCTTTGTATTTTTCTTTGAGATTTTTATTTTCCTCTCTCTCACTCACTTTTTTTTTCTTTTCTTTCTCTGATGGGAAACACGAAACATACGAACTCCAACAAAAACAATCCTTGTATTTTCCTCCGAGATTTTTTTCTTTCCTCTCTCTCTCTCTCTCTCTCTCTCTCTCTCTCTCTCTCTCTCTCTCTCTTTTTTCTCTCTTTTTTCTCCTGCGGTCACATTCCCAACATTTGTGAAACAAAGTCCTTTTCATGGATTAGGCTACTGTAAACTGGGATGTCTGAATTTTATATTACAGTCGTGCTGTGAATTCTTTTACCTCCTATTTTACATTTTTTATTTGTCCTAATTTTTACGTTTGTTTTTTGTACACTCTATTGTATTCCCACTTACTTGTCTGCCCCCAAACACTTTCTCTCTTTTCTCTTGCTACTAGCCAACTTCTTGAGATTTCTCTTTCACGTTTCCTAAGATCTAAAAACTCTATATCCTCACCTACTACCTCCTTAACATCTCATCCTACACCCCATCCCGAGTTTACTCCTTGTAACCACCATCAGACACTATAGACCCTTTTGCAAGCCTACTGTTTATATTGTAGATAATAAGTGAAATCACCATTTCTGTATATTGTGACAAAACCATAAACATCTTAATAGAAGCTTTTGGTGTAAAGCTTGTTTGTATTGGGATCTGTTAATATTGTTCTCTCCCTTAAAGGAGAGGCATTGGAACCCTGCAGAGACACTATGAGACTATAGGGCATAGAATCTAACACCTCAGATTTGCAGTACTAGAAGGGAAGACACATGAACAATATGAAAAAAACAAGAGAAGAAAGTGCCCCAAACAAACAAGATACTACATTTTTAGAATCCATGGCCAGCACATGTCAGGGAAGAAATGTCAGGGAAGGAGTTCAGGATGTACATAATTAAAATGTTCTGTGAATTAAAGGATTATGTAAGAGAACAAATACAGGTAGCAAAAGATCATTTTGATAAAGAGCTACATAAGCAAATACAGGAAGCAAAGATTATTTCAATAAAGAAACGGAGGTTCTAAAAAAAAAAAAGACACAAATGGTGTGACTCTGTGTACAACCATATATATTCTGCTGTCATATATAACAAATAAGAATAAATAAATAAATTTTAAAAATTAAAATTAAAAAAAGAAATACATATAGTTGAATTGACACAACTTTTCTCCAGGTTTAATTACTCAATTGTGCTTTTAAGAAAATTGACTAATTAAACTTTTAAACAGCCAAAAGATACAAAGATTATAGTGAAAAGTATCTTATACAGAGCACACTACATAAATGCCTAACTTAGAAAAAAAAGCTCAAGTTTAATGAATTGAGTCCAACTTAAGAAGCCAGGAATAAATTGTCAGAATAAGTGCAAAAAATTTGAAAGAAAATAATCAAGATGGGAGCTGAAACAAAAGTCCATAAAGAGTATCAATAAAACCGTACCAATTTCTTTGAAAGAGAAAATGAATGGATAAGTATTTAATGAGCTTGTTCCAGAAAGTAACAAATACAGAGAGAATGCATAAAGAATAAATAAAGTTAGAAGGAAAACTGAGAAATAAATTAAGAAAGATTGTACCAATATTAATAATACTATATATACTAATACCATAGATAATAAGTGAATATATTTCTATATATGAATTACTTCAAAGTAATTCAGGAAAAATATAAATATACTCATTTAATGTTTACTTTTAATACATATTGTATTATACTATTGACAAATAAATTATAATCTTATACCCTCTCTCCAAAATAATTGAACAAAAAAGGGGAAATTCTTCCAACTCAACGAAATCAGAATAGTCTTACTATTAAAATCTGTCAAGGATAGAATATAATAAAAAAAGAAATCTATAGGAGAATCTCATGCACTGAGATGTAGAAATCCTCAACACAATCAAAAAGGTGTTTTACAGATTTATAAAATTATATTCTATGTCCAAGTTGGCTTAATTCTGAAAAGGAAAGAGATTATCAACATAGAAAATGCAAGTATGATTTACCACATTAATAGAATAAAACAAAAATATGTAATTATCTCTTTCGATTTGAGAAAAGTTCATTTGATAAAAATTGGATCCCTATTAATGATCCAAAAACACATGAAGAAGAAAAAACTCCAGGCACATGATGACTGGTCTTAACACTTAACAATTAGTGCCATAAATATCTGGGGACTGAATTGGAGAAAACAGTGTTATATGCATTTATGAATATGTCAGAATGAACCCCAGGATTATTTGTAACTATAATATACTAAAATAGAAAAATAAAGGAAAGATCCCTCAAAGTGGTATGACTAATTTGATTGACTTCACTTCCCCAAACCTCCTCTTCATCAAATTATATTGCCTGAATGTATGAATATGAAACCCACTATTCTTTATATTTAGTATGTACCAATAAAGCTTTTAAAGTGATAAGACCATATAAATGAAATACATCATTATAGTTTGCATCAAAAATTGGCAAAGAAGCAGTCTTGAATATGTTGGGGATACATAAGGAAATTTAAACACAGACTGGGTATAAAAGTTTATTGATACAGAAAGAGATTGATAAATGAAAATAGCAGATAACAAAACAGCATACATAGTAAGACCATCCAAAATAGTGCTCATTTTTTTTCTCTCTCTCTTCCTACTACAAGCATAATGGTATATTATTTTATAGCTAAAATAATGGAAAACATTAGGAAATTGAAAATGCCATGTGTTGACAAGAATGAGGATTAATGGAAATTCATATATTGCTGGTAAGACTATGAATAAAGAGCAATCTGTCGTTGTCTTATAAAGTTAACAATTAGATGTCTCAAACCTGATGGTTTTATAATATATACAATACCCACACACATACCCACCAAAGCAGTTATTCTCAAATATTAAAATGCATAAATGACCTGGCAGATTTATGAAAGTTTTCTGGACCGCCCCCATCAAAGATTCTGATGCAGTAGTTTAGTGGGGGGACCTATGAATTTGCATTTTTATCAAGTGCATGGATGCTATTCTTCAATAAGTCCCAAGTTTTCAATTTTGCAAGCATAATAAATATTCAAATGACATTTCAAAGTTACCACAAGTGGTATATTATTTATTTAATTTATATTTGTAAAGGTATTTCATATTTGGGATTATAGGATAAAATGTGTTAATTCTTCTGATCCCAGAACCATATTTTAGAACCACTACACTCAAGAAATTAGTCACAAGCCACGAGCTATTATGATGATATTTTTCACTACAGCCAATAAATCTAGACTTATGCTAAATATTCACTGGCATGGAACAGCATAATGAATTAATTGCTGTTACACACAACAACATGGATAAATCTTGGAAGGCTGCAGAAAATTATATACAGTATGACTACAATTTTTAAAAAGTAAAAATCATACAATATTAGACAATATATTGTTTAAGTGTCATGAATATATAATAAAACTATCTAAACTGATAAACAAATCTCGGGATTGTGGTTCCCTCTGGGGCTGAAATAAGGCATTAAGAATAGTACGTGGAGTGCCCAGGTAGATAAAATCATATTTTTAGTGTTTTTCTTTTATTTGTCAAACATTCACTTTATTTTTATGTTTCAGTAGTTATGCACTTGTTGCAAATATTCTACTATATATCAAAAACATAATACATTTAGGAGACTGCTATAAAAGATAATATAAAATAATATTGGCTAATATGAAGTTTGCTAAGTTTAAAATGTTATAGGATTACTATACAATGGGTTTTTACAACTAAAGTGAATCTTTTCCTTTTGAAACTACTTTATTGAAGTATGATTCGCATACAAAACATTGTCTAACTTGATGAGTTTGGTAATAAGAATATCGGTCTCCCAACCATAAACCCATCTTTAAAAGTTTTCTCTGGCCTTCTCATTTCTAATACAAGGACATTGGGAAGCAATGAAAATGATTACTGTGGAACTGCAGCTGATATGGCCCTCCACAATGGCTCACTAAAACCAGGCAAGTCTAGGGTCTAAGATTTACAAAGAATAAATCCTTGAGGTAACTTATTTATATAAATGATTCCTGGGTCTAAATGGAAAATATTCTTTTACGGAAATGAATACAGTTCTATCTGTAACCTTATACACCAATGCATTGTCATAAGAAACTTTGTAGCAGCTCAGACCTAAGGTACTTTTATTTAAGGCTGTATTTTGATAGTGGCACCAAAGGTAATTTTTAGAAAATCATAAATGCTCCCTGCTATATTAAGACTCAGAGGTTAGAGTATTCCAGTGTCTCCCTAAATACTCATTAAGGAACTTTCTATTCTAACTGCATCTAGGCCAGTATCTCCCAAAAAGAAAAGAGTAATTAGTGAGTAAGACTGGACAGGGACTGTCTTGGTAGTTGCCTGCTGTAAGCATAGCACCTGGCATGGTAGCTACCACACTGCAGAAATATTGTGAGTATAACATGCTTAATGGAATTCTTCCACATAAAAGGGTCTGAGGTCATATGTGGAACTACTGTGTGTAACTGAACATATTGATCACCACAGAGTGCATGATTAAAGTGAGTGAGTGCAGAAAAACTGCTGGAGCTAAACTTTACTCCTGGATTCCTCAGCAGCCTAACTATGGAGTGTGGCTCTTTCCGGCAGATAAAGTATTAAAGGTATTATAGTCTCTACAACTTTTTCTTTAGAGTCTCAGAAGACAAGTCTTTCATGGACCACATCTTGGGAAAGATCGAACTAAACTGCTTACCTTAGAGGGTGTGGGAGATGGGGGCTGTAGACAGAGGGAATAATTATTGCTGTTCATTTCCTAACTAATGGGGCTTCTACTGGTGGTGAGAAATCCTACTTGGCTAAATTTACTTGTTAATGGATTTTTAAACATTTCCATTATATATTTTATTAAAATTGTGCACAATAATATTCACAGTTGAACATGTGAAGCTTTTCCCCATAATTTAATCACTCCATTCTTGATGGTGTTAGGCTGATTTCCCACACTTTCATGGACATCTCTGGAGAGGATACTTCTGTAATCCTTTATCAGTTCCCATTTTGGTACAATGGCACCTGAAAGAATGATGTTTTACTCTCCTGAAACATTTTATAAAATGGTTGCTATGACATTATACTTTCTTTTTCTCCCTTTCATTATCTTTGAAAATGGAGCCAGGGATGGTATTGCACACCTGTAATCCCAGCTACCTGGGAGTCTGAGACAGGGAGGTCACAAGTACATGAATAGCCACAGTGACTGATCAAGACACTCTCCCCAAAATAAAAAAGGGTTGGAGATATAGCTCAGAGTAGAGCACTTGCCTACCATGAGGTAGGACATAAACTCATCCCTAGTACCACAAAAGAAAAAAAAATACAATCAACCTCCATCCAAAGAAAAATAAATGTCCTGAGACAGATGATCATAATCTTTCTGACAGGAAATGGTGGTAGACATCATATTAAGTCCTGTGAAACATTGGCAAAGAAAGTTGACTACAAAACTCTCCGTGTACAGATTATAATTTATTCCCCATATGTCAAGAGAATAAAATCGTGTAACAACAAGCATTACATTACTCAGGCATTACATTACTTAAGACACATGTATGAACTAAGGGACTGAATTCATAAACTGTCAACCACTGATAAGCTATTCCTTTATATAGCCTTAATTTCTAATATCTATATGAGATCAATCAACAGTTTGTTTTCCATGTTTACCCTGTGATTTATCTTGTCCTCGCTGTACTCTGTATCTGATAAAGTATGGGAGCCGACCCTGACTGCTTGATTTCATAACCTCTTTTATGCTTGCCTTTCAATAGCTCAATGCAAGTTTTTGATGACAGTTTAGAAAATGTGCAGTATGGAGAAGCCTCTATTTCTCCTCCATTTCTGTCTCAAAGTGGCAAATTTGACAGCCCCATGTCATTCCATGGCTCCACCAGACCGAACTGTTCGGTCATGTTTACAGATACTGCTGTGAAAAACCCAGCCCACAGATTCCAGCAACTCACCTTTATCTTCATTTTGTCCTTCACTCTAGGAATGAAAGCAGCTTCCCACTGCTGCTCGCCTCTGGGCTGATTGACCAACCCTGGTAACCAATTGCTTTCTCTATATTCCCTCTATTGGAAATACTGAGAAAAATTTCCTTTATACTGGTTGTACCCCAACTAATGAACGTCATTCCAATTTATACATGATTAAAAGAATTTGTAAATGTGTATTTTAAAAACTGAAGAAACCTTTTTCATTGTTTAGAATCAAATGAGATAAGATGTAAATGCAGTGAAACCAGCATGCAGGATCCCCGACTTTAAGGTCTTTTCTATGTTTTCCTTTTGCATATTTCTTAGTGATTCCTGAAGAAAGAGTTATTATTTGTTCAGGGGAGTGGCTAATCATTAACTCAATGTCTTACAAGAGTAGTATTTCATCTTTCCCCAACAAAACCTTTATATAGTAACTAGTTTAAACTACACCCCATAAAAACATGTAACTGTCACATATTTCTGACTAAACAGGAAGAAAACCAGGTCTTAATGTTCACAGTGTCATCCAATCTGAGACATGTTGTCCTGGATAAATCAAATTATCTTTATGGATGGTGTTTCTCTCCAGTTCTCATGATATGAAATGATAAAATCCCATTAATGTAAATTAGAGACTGGAAATGACATACACCAAATGTATTGTTCCTTTCATTGCCTAGTCTAGACTGAAGTGAACAGGGACCACTTGCAGGCCCCCAAAGTCACAGCTCAGGAGAAGACCATATAGATATCTACCCATAGTTCTTCAGCTCCTAGGTTGGGTCAAGGAATATGCCAATGCCAACATCTGAAAGTTGTCTCAAGGTTCTTGCATGATAAATAGAACCAAACATGATCTTTAAAGTTACAAAAATTAAGCCAAGTGGGGTGGTGTACACCTGTAATGTCAGCTATTCAGAAGGCTGAGGAGGGAGGATTTGAGGCAGTCTGGAAAACATAGCAAGAAATACTTTTATAAAAGAGCTGGGTAGGGGCTGGGGATGTGGTTCAGTTGAAAAGTGCTTGCCTGGCATGTGTAAGGCTCTGGATTTTATCAGTACTTCAAAACAGAGAGAGACAAAGAGAGAGAGAGAGAGAGAGACAGAGAGAAGGAGGGAGGGAGGGACAGATGGAGGGAAGAAGAGAGGAAGAAATAGAGAAAGAAAGAAAGTTGCAAAAATGAGAAGCGACATTATAGAAGGAAAGGCTCTGACTCAACAGACTTCAGGAATAACACTATTCTGATCCCACTGGTACACTCCTGGCCCAGTTAGTTTCAATACCTTTCAGTTCTTGTTCTGTAATTGCTAGATAAACACACTTCTGTGCTTTTCTATGAGGTTTACTATGGTGGAATTTGATTTCTTTCTTTTTTCTTCTTTTTTGGGTACAGTTTTCTCCTTATTTGGAATCATTAGAAAGGTAGGGAATTTTAAAATGCATAATAAGGGCCCACAAGCCACAATGTAAAACTTGATTTTAATACCTTTATCCAGTTGAATAACAGACGGAAGTGGAGTCACTTAATCCCATAAGTGCTTTTAAAAGGAATGTTAGTCATCTGGTGATTTTGGTATTATAAATTTGTTACTTCCATGGTTTTCAACATCTGAAGAATATTTTTAAAGTGCTTTACTACCCATTCAAAGCCCTGCCTACTTGCCTCACTTGTACTATTTCAGTGGACCTCAGTCTGACATGGTGCAAGGACCAGGACTTTCTTTTATTTGTTTGGTGTGTGTGTGTGTGTGTGTGTGTGTGAGAGAGAGAGAGAGAGAGAGAGAGAGAGAGAGAGAGAGAGAGAGAGGGGGGGGGAGGAAGGAAGGAAGAAAGGGAGGGAGAGAGACTGGAATGTATTTTGCCCCACTCTTTTGCCATGCTTGAAAACAGGAGAATTCATGAACCCCAGAACAGCCCTTTCCTTGGGTGGCATAGATCTATGAAATGTAATTAACAGTCCCCAGTGAGATACGAATGAGTTGCCCAGGGTGGATTTTACCTGTGGATGCACCCTTTATCACTAACAATGACAGATAGTCACTCCCCACTGTCTTCTCTTCCAAACAAATTATTTGTACACAAAACCTTTTTATAGGGGCTGTTTCTACAGGAACCCAGACTGAGAAAAAACAAATTATTTCTCAGTCTTCTGGGGAATGTTGGCCAATGCTGACAAGGTGAATTGCCCTCCTGTAAGTTTTCTGTGAGAGAACAGAGTGAATAGATACTTCTTCTGATAAAACTTCAATGATTAATGAAAAGAACAATTGCAACCATCACTTTTCTTCTCTGCTTCCTCCCATTTTCAGCATGTCTGGCTTATCTAATCAGGGTAACTTTGGACAAACAACATAAAAATCCCCGCACTGAAAATTAAGATGATATAATGCTCAGAAATTCAGGTCTTGATTGTACTGCCATTGACTACAAATGGCTGTGCTCACTTACAGACCAGCCTTACTTCTTTATTTACTAGTTTGCCATTTAGATGGCAGTGAATTATTAAGAGATTATATCCTTTCCTAACCATTATTATGTTTTTGTTTGTTGCTATTTTTGCTTGTCTAACTATAGAGAAATAAAATCACAATTAGATGCAAATTAGTGCCAATTTAGCTTACTTTTAAAAATCTCAA
This sequence comes from Urocitellus parryii, assembly GCF_045843805.1. Classification (NCBI taxonomy): domain Eukaryota; kingdom Metazoa; phylum Chordata; class Mammalia; order Rodentia; family Sciuridae; genus Urocitellus; species Urocitellus parryii. Next base: position 25,942 of record NW_027553589.1, read on the forward strand.
GCAGTGAACTGTGAAACACTTGTGATAAAAGTGTATTTATTTTTCTGAGTCATGGTATCATGTTGCTGTTTTCAGGGTAAATATGTTATCTTTCTAAATATAGTTTTACAGCTAATTTTAATAAGCTGCGCAAAGTATACTTGCTTCCAAAAGTAAGGGTGTATGTGTGTCCTCACTGTGCTTCTATTTCCTTACTCAATATATTCTCTACCTTGGAGACCACTCCATAGGACTGTGAATAGTAGCTATTTTCTGTGCGTGGTTGCTTTTCTCTTGTGACTAGATTGCACGTTTAGGTAAACGAAGAGAAACAAGATGTTAGCTTATTGATAGAAACAAATAATAATCTATTTCCATTGCTATCAGCAAAACATAATCAAGTTTGGATTAAGAAAGGCTTATTTAGTTGAAAAAAGGAAAGTCATAGATATGACATATTGATGAGTTTCCAATTTGCTTTTTGTTTTCTGAAATCTTCTTTGGTCCAGGAAAGCAGCCATATCGTCTTTGTAAATGAGTGCAATGACTTTTAAGACAGATCTAGTCATCTTGCTTATAAAGACAAAGGGACATTATCATGAGAGAAGAATAAAGACAACCTAAGAACTTTAAAGGCAATTAGCCATGCTGCTGCCTTTATTAATGTTTTCATATACTCAGTAATATAAAGAAAGCAAAAGTATAGAGCCTGAGGTAAAGCAAGCAAACAGGCAAAATTATATATATATAGGGTGAAGACACAAAGTTCCACATTGTGAAACTTCAATTTAAGAAGTTACTTAAATGCATGGCCTTATGGAAATTTAATATGTTATGGTTCATCTGAACTTGTCAGTTGGCCCCAAGCTGCGATGATCAACTTTTCAATGTCAGATTCATTTACTCCATGAAGAATCCTAAAATAGCCATTCTCTCCCCATGACTTTCCCCAGGAATTGGCAGCAATCTAAAGAAAAACAAAAATTGAGAATGGTGAGTTTAATACCTTGGTATCTTTAAATTCTATCTATAAAAACACAGGAAACTCATATGTATCTTTAACTGCCTTTGGCATTATAGATGATAATAGCTAAGAACCTAAATGTTGCCAAAATAATAATCAGTTTTATTACTTATGCTTTATCAATATGGGCATATGTGTGTAAGTTGGCAGAATCTAGAGCTGGTGTGACTTAACACATGCTTGAGAGTTTGAAATGCTACATCAGAGGATGACACACAAACTATAGATACAGAAGTCTCCACAATCATGTACTAGGCACTGGAAGACCAAAGAAATATGATTCTGTGTTCAGAGAGTTTATAATCTGATAAAGGATGGGCAACATAAGGCTAGTGGTAAGGAAGAAATGAGCATTAAGTGCTATGGAAATCAGTGTAAATACATCTCAATTATTTAGATAGTTCAGAAAATCCTTGTGGAAGAATTGCCACTTGAGATGCACAGTAAAGCCTAAACATAAATTCACCAGATTAAAAAAGGAGAAAGGGAGGTTCTGGGGAAGGGAACCAATAAAAACACAAGTACAAAAGCATGAAGCAGCATGAAGTAGTGAATTGAGGTAATGAGCTTGTTATAATTAGATCCTAAGGCGGAAGTCAGTTATGAGGCAAAAAGGGGAGGTAAGGACATTGATACTCAGAGACAGTGGTAAAGATGATGTGAAGTCATGAGTTCTCCCCAACAGAGGAGGAAGATGGGCAATTTATGTTTTTACTACATTGTCCTATATGATATGAGGTAGATGGATTTAAGAGAGAGACAGAGCAGGGAGACTAGCTTGCAAATGCCTATAATGCTTCAGATGGGTAAGCAAATTGGGGCAGGGAAAATAGAGAAAGTATTTGAGAAAACTTCAGAAGGTAAAATCAAAAGGAATTAGCATTTTTTTCTTTTATTCTTTTTCTTTTTAAACTATGATGATGGTTAGAGAGTTGGGATAGGTCCAAAATATCTCGTGGATTTAAAGCTTGAGTGAATAAGTACATGTTGGAGCCAAGACATTATGGAGAATATCATGGAGGCCAAAGAAACGTACCAGAGGGAGTTAGCTGACCATAGCTTAATGAAACAGACAAGCCCAGTAAATCAGAGACTTTACAACAGCTGCCACACTGACTCATATTCACTTTGCACTAGGCCTAAAATGGAATAATGGTCTAGGGCACAATCTACACTGATATTTTCAAGGCATATGCTGGTGCTTTGAGCTTTCTCTATTTCTTACCACACAAGAGAGGACAGATCCATTCAACTTCAAAAATTGTCATGACAAAATTTGCTTTAAGAAAGAGCAGATTACCATCAATATTTCTTTTTTAAGATTTGACTCTTTGCCTCCTTAATCAGCCCTGACACCTTATGGAACACTCGCAAAGATGTGTCTAAAATTATGAATTCAATTTACCACTTCAAAGATGAAATGGACTTTGAATAGCTGGAAATGGGACTACATCAAAGTGTGTGAGAGCTTTAGCAACAATGAATTAAACTAAATTACAATTTCCATATTTTCTAGTCAGTACCAATATACATATTTCCAAAGGCCAGGAAGTAAAATAAAAATAGTCACAACCTAAGATAAAATTTTAAGAATATTAAGATTATTCAATTCTTGAAACTGGAGATTATTGACATCCAAAATTTATCATTATGTCTTTGGCGAGTCTGGGAAGGGTATCAGAAGGTTTTTTTAAGCAATTTTGTGCTACTGAGAGCTAGCCATGGATTTGCAAAAAAGTAAACATAATGATAAAGAATGTGACTTTGTAATTTAGCACTAATAAAAGGCATCTCAAGACATATATTTCATTTATTCATCTTATCCTTCATACTCTCATCTCTTCCCTTTACTTAACTGTTTTGTTCATTTCTTTCAAAAGCCTGAATTTGTATTTCATTATAAACACTTTTGCACTGAGTTGTAGTGTAGTCACATGTATGAAGTGCATTAATCTCGAGTGTACAGTTTAGTGAATTCATACCCATGTTCATGAAGATTATGCCTGTGTAATCTCCACTCATGTCAAGATATAAATAGTTTATAGTGCCCAGGTCTACCATGTTACCTTCCTATCATCATCTACCCTCCTCCTTCCTATCACTTGTACCTCTCCTTGGTCTTTATAGTACTGAATAATGCAGTATGTACTCTTTTATGCCTCAAAAATGTCTCTGAGATTCATCCATATTTTGGAATGTCCACGCATTTCATTCATTTCATTGTTGTATATTTTCATTGTGTGACTGTATCACAGATTTCTTATCCTTTCTCCTATTGATAAACAATAAATATAAATACACCATCTTCATATTCATCAATAGTATGTGAGTTCTTGTTATGCTCTACCCTCACACTTGGTATTATCAATCTTTTAAATTTTACCAATGTAGTGTTTGTATAGAGATATCTGTGTTTTTCATTGGCATTTCCCTGGTAACTAATAAAGTTGACCATCTTTTCATATGTTGGCCATTTGGATTTCCTCTTTTATAAAATTCCTGTTCAGAACTTTTGTCTAATTTCTATTTAATTCTTTTGGATCTTCCTACATACTTGTAAGAATTTCCATATATTCTATATGTGAATTCTTGCTGGATATCTTTCTAGGTAGGTAGGTAAGTGGACATACAGATTTTCTCTTGTCTATGCTTACCTTTTATATTTCAAAATTCTGTATTTGGAATAGGTGTTCTTATTTTGATAAAGTCTGATAACCCTTTTTTATAAAGTTAATTCATTTTGTGTCCAGTTTGTGAGAGGATTGTCTAATAAATACCATTAATGTATTTGCCTATGTTTCCTTTGAGAGACTTTATTAATTTGCAAAACCATTTAGGTAATATTATCCACCCCAAATTGTTTTTCAGTACATATTCTAAAGTAGGAAAACTGGTTAGTTTCTTTCACATATATAAAATTTCTGTAGAAAGGCATGGGTTAAGTTGGCTCATAGGTCAACCTGGCCAGTGGCCTGTTTCAGTATACCTCATGAGCTAAGAATAATTTTCATTTATTTATATTTTAAAGAGTTTATATTTTTTTAAAGTCAAATATGTGACAGAGACTATGTGTGACCTAAAAGCGTAATGCATTTACCAGCTGGCAAACTGTGTACCAACAAATATTTTGCAGATTCCTGTACCAGCATTATTTACTAAAAATTATCTCTTTTCTCATTTGAGATACAATGGTGTTTGTTGTTAAAGAAGTGACTATATTTTGTGCTTCAAATCTGCATTATTTATTTTATTACATCAGCCCGTTTCTCTACTAATGTGTTGATAGAATGTCTTCTTAATTACTGAGGTTTTACATTAAACCTTGAATTCTGGTAGTCTAAATCTTCCAACTTTATTCATCTTCACTGAGGTCAACTTAGGTTAAGATTTCTTTAAATTTATAGATGACTTGGTGAAAAGGAACATGTTAATATAGAACTCTCAATTATGAACATGGTGTCTTCCTTCTATCTACCCTAGTCTTTTTTTTATTTCTCTCAACAGAGTAAAAATCTTAGACAAATTTCATTCGAGTATTTCCTAGAATTTTAAGTAGTTATGTAATTTTAGATAGTGTTTATTTTTTTTTATTTTGATTTACAATTGTTTCTTGCTACTATAGAAAAATAAAATTTATTTTTATGTATTTACCTAATATCCAGAAACCTTTCTAAATATGCTTCTTATTCCCAATAATTTATTTCTATATTATTTTTGCATTTTTCACATATATAATCATATCATCTGCAAATAATGTCAGTTATATTTCTCATCAAACTTTTCCTTTATTTCTTTTCCTTGCTTAATTCCATTAGGTTGAAACTCCAGTGAAATACTGATGGAGGTGATAATAATGAATGTCCATACTTTACTTTGCAATGATAAAAGCATTTAGTGTTTTATAATTAATTGTGATATTAGTTTGTAGAGTTTTTATAGACTATAAGATAAAGGAAGTTCCATTCTATTTTCAATTGGCTAAAATCCTAGATCATGAATGGGTTCTGTAGTATACAGAATTTTAAGATGGGCCCTGAAATTCCTGTCCCTGGTGTAAATTACCAGTATGGTCTCTCTCACTTTGGTGTGAACAGGATTTGTATAATACAATGGAATGTACTTTTGTGATTATATTATGTTATTGCAAAGTTGAAGATATGATTCAAATGCCCCCCCAAATTAACTGTGACTTAACCAAAAGGGAGATTATTCTGCACATGCCTAACCAAAATTTGGTAAGCCTTTGAAAAATCCAACTTGAAGTCAGAAACTACATTTTCCCTAATGTTCTAGAAGACGTAACCTGCTGCTTTGTGAGAGGACTTGTGAGAATATCTATAAAGGGACCACATGAAAGGAACTTCGATCATCCTCCAGGATCTGAGAGTAGTCTCAGCCAGCAAGTAAATGAGGTCTTGATCCCATTACCATAAGAACTGGATTCTACCTATAACGTGTAGCTTAGAAGTGGACCTCAAGCTCCAGATGGAAAAAGCCCCCAGTCAACACTCTGATTTTACCCTTGTAACACTCTGAGTACAAGACCCAGCTAAGTTGACTGGACTTCTGACCCATGGATCTCTGGGATGATAAATGCATGATATTGCAAGCTTCTATATCTGTGATCATTCTTTAAACAATAGAAAACTAATTAAAGTGCTGACTTTTATTATTAATTCATTGTATGCATCAATTATGATAAATATGTCTTTGCCCCTCTTTGTGATTATGTGGTCATATATATAAATTTCAATATTTAAAGCTATCTTTGCATTCTAGAGATAAATCTCATTTGACAAAACATAGTATTCTTTTAATATTTTTCTCAGTGCAGTATTTTGTTTGCAATTCTGTGCTCCTAAGAAATATCAACTTGTAATTTTCCTCTTTTGTACTGTCCTTTTCAAGTTTGATATTGGTGTTATGCTGGTTCATAAAAAGAGTCAGGGACTCTTCCTTATTTTCTGTTGCTCTAGATATAAAATTGGTTTTATTTGTTTCCAGACGTATGGAAAAATTTGCCAGTAAAGTATGTTGAGTCTGAGTTTATTTACATGATTGTTAGATAGAATGGAGTCTTTTTTTACATCAACCCATAATTGTTAATGCTTTCTATTTTAATTTCGTAAAATTTTGATACGTTGTTTTCCAAAGAATTTAGTGAGCAATTTTATTTATATTTTCAAAGAGATCATCATAACTGTTTCATAATATCTTCTTATTATCTACTTACTATTTATGAGTATATAGTAGTACTTTTTTCCATCTCTGGGTTAATTTGATTTCTCTCTGTTTCGTTTTTAGTTTTCCTAAGAATTTAATCTTTTCAAAGAATCAACCCTATTTTGTTGATTTTCTGTATTACATGTCTGCTTTCTTTCTCATGAATGTCTATTCTTAACTTTATTATGTCTTTCATTCTATCTTGAATTTGTTTTAGCTTATAAAATCAATATTTAAATCTCTTTTTTTAAAATACACCAATGTGAATATTTCTTCTTTTCTAACACACACATATTTCTATTAAATTTCATAATGCTTTAGCTAAATAACAAAGTTTGACATGGCATGCTCTGTAAAATTTCAATATTTTAATTAATCAAACTTGCCTTATAGCCTAGCACATGGTCAATATTGGCAAATATTTAAAGTACACTTTAAGAGAAAAACTCTGTTGTGGTTTCTGTTTACATAAAATATCTAATTATTTTTCCAATCTTCTATATCTTTATTTAGATATTAGTTGCTTTTTCTATGAGAGACTGAGTGTGTTAAAATATTGTATCTATTTCACTTTTGTTTTGTAAGTTTTGATTTGTAATTTTTGAAACTGTTATTTCAGCTTTTGTTTCTAAATGTTTTAATTTTGATTTTATGTTGAAGAAAACTGTCACCAGATATAAAATTCTAGGAAGACAGGTATAACTTCATCATCATTATCATCATCAGTGTCATTGATGTACTTCAGCCTGGTCATATTGTTTGTTTTTTTTTTTTTTCCTGTTGAAATATCCCTTATCATTTCTAAGGTTTTGTTGTTGTTGTTGTTGTTGTTGTTGTTGTTGTTGTTGTTTAAAGATTGAACTCAGGGCCATGGACCACTGAGCCACATCCTCAGCCCTATGTTGTATTTTATTTAGAGACAGGGTTTCACTGAGTCACTTAGGGCCTAGCTTTTGCTGAGGCTGGCTTTGAACTTGCAATCCTCCTGCTTCAGCTTCCCGAGCTGCTGGGATTACAGGTTAAGGTTGCTTTTTGAAAGGTAAAGCATTATATTTTTTAAATTGGGATATTTTAAATTTTTACTCTTTATCTTTTATTTTGAAATATTTGATTGAGACATTTTGGAGCACAATTTTCTTTACTTCTCTTGCTTGGAGTTTATGGAGCTTCTTGAATCCTTTGTGTGATATCTTTGGTTTAAAAAAAAAAAAACTTTGCTAGTAGGGATTCAAATATTAATTCTGTCTCCTTCTTTGTATTGTCCTTCTGGGACTATAATTATATGCCATTTTAAAGAATTTGATTGCGTCCAACCTATATTTTCACATTGTTCTGGATTTATTTTGTTCTTCATTGTATTACATTTTCTTCTGTTTAATATAGTATGGTTATATCTCATTGAACCTTATTTAGGAGCATTAATTCTCTCTGCTATTTAACCCATACTATGGAACATGACATTCACAAATTCAAGAATTCATTTAAATTTAATTAATTAATTAATTAATTTTGGTACCAAGAATTGAACCCAGGAGTGCTTAACCTCTGAATCACATCCCCAGCCCTTTTTAACTTTTGAGACAGGATCTCACTAAATTACTTAAGTCCTCCCTAATTGCTGAGGCTGGTTTTCAACTCGCAATCTTCCTACCTTAGCCCCCTGAGTCACTGTAGATTACTGGCATGCGCCACTGACAAAGAATTTATTTGATTTAATTTTTTATTGATCAACGTCTCTATCTTTTCATTTATATTTCCCTTAATTTTTTATTATGTTATTATTTTGAAGCCCACATCAAAACATCAAAAATATCATCTATTACTTTTGATTGTTTTTAATCTTCAACATTGGTCACATTTTTCTTCTTCATTTGTCTCATAATTTTAAAATTTATACTAGAATATTTATGACAGCTTAAAGACTGCTTTTAAATTATTATTATTATTATTATTATTATTAATGAAAAGAAGGCTAGCATTTTCTTCCAGGTACATATTTCAAGGGATAAATCACCATATCTGTATCATCAGGAATTCAATGAGGTTAGGACAGGAGAGAAGCTTTTGTCCATAGTTGGTTTTAAATGTTTTATAAGTATGTTTTTTTCTAGGTTCTTCAGGTAAATCTGTTCCCAGGCTCTGTGATGCTGCAGGAGATTTCTCCCTGCCTTTCCATTCCTTCTCCTTAGCTCCTCACTCTATTCTCTCAGTAAATAGTCTATGGGAAGAAATGGCTGTGTGTTTGGGGTTCCTCTGGATTCCCATCCAGCTGGATTTTCTTTCTCTTAGAAGTTTTCTCAGCCTGTTACAAACCCAATTCTCAGCTTAAGCCCCGACCTACTAAACTCTCCCAAGACAGAAAAACTCCAGATTCATATCTCTCATTTCTTTTAAAACACAAGTTTGGAAAACTATGCTGTTATTATCTTCCTATTTAGTGGAATTTATAGCTTGTTGTTATTTATTATATTTTATTCAGCAATAGAAACCATCCAATTATTGTATTATAATAAAAAGCCTATTTTGTAGGTCTATTTGTAAATATTTTGAAACATTTGTGTATAAGTGGGAAAATAAAACTTGCCTGAGTTTCTTAGTGCTCTTGCAAAAAGTCCTAGAATCATGACAAACAAAATGTATATAATATAAAAATAAGGAATGTTTGCTTTCACTTGTCTTAGAAATATTTACTCTCTGCATGCCAGGGGAATTAAATCTAGAGCCATTTGTCTAGTTAACTAATCTGATCTGAAGAGATATTGAAACTCCTTATCTCCTCTAGAGAGCTAAAGTGAGCACAAACAAGGTCCTAAATTAAGCCCCAAGGTGCCAGAAGTACTGGAACATTATCTCCCTCAGTATTTACATGTCAGAAGGGAGGAAACCCAGTATTTGCACACATTATCTGGAGTTTATCTAGCTCTCAGAAAGACATATTTATGTTTCTAAAGGTGAGGGTGAGAACACAGGATCCTTTCCATCACATCTTAATAGAATAAACGTTTTGTTCTTTTACTTTGGGAAAGGAGGAAACTATCTTTCTTCAGTATACAACTGGAGATAATCCATTGTTCTCTGTCCCTCAGTTACAGGACACATACTGCTAGCTTCATATAGTACTTTCATCGGCTCTCATCACATCACTTACATGACTATTGTGTGGGTACCCACAATGCAATGCTGTGATGCTCTTCTTCCTACTGATCTGGTTCTACTATCAATTACAAATGCTTTGCTTCTGATCCAGGTGTTCTGTGTGTGTGTGTGTGTGTGTGTGTGTGTGTGTGTACATGTGTAGGATAACATCTCAGACATTTTACAACTTTTTTATACAACAGTTCTATAAAATTTAAAGATTTCATATTTTCATTAAATCACTCTTAAGTTTTACAATAAACTAAGATTACATTAATGAATGGACTAACTTTTCCCAAGTGCACAAAACTATTCACTCACTCAATGACTATTGTTCATATTCTCACTGTGTGTCACCCTAATTTTGCCCTTGGGATACATTGCTGAATTAGGCAAACATGCCCCTAATCCAAGATGAGTATACATGAGTATACAGTGTAATAGAGGAAGAATCCAGCCAAAATGTGCGACGTAAAAACTTATTGCAAAT
>NW_027553590.1:0-35790 GCF_045843805.1 Urocitellus parryii
TCAAGATTGGGTGAAAAAATGTTTGCTGAGATTTCAGGAAACTCGTAGTTTTACGGAAGCTTGGCAACCCCTTTCAATGAAAGAGATTCTCATCAGTCTCTGCTTCGGGCTACTTCAATAGGACACAAACCATAGCCATAGAACTTGGAACTACATTATTGTGCCACGTTTCAAAGAATTAGCACAAACCGTGTTTCATTAGAGTTCCAAATACATGTATCCATATAGGAGAAAACAGAGTGAAACCTAAACATGAAAACGGTTACTGCAAAGGAACGGTTTAACCTAGAAGAACGAAATTTGGTGAGCCAAGTGGGATTGGTGTACTGATCATTACCTACAAGTATCATCAAGATTGGGTGAAAAAATGTTTGCTGAGATTTTCAGGAAACTCGTAGTTTTACGGAAGCTTGGCAACCCCTTTCAATGAAAGTGATTCTCGTCAGTCTCTGCTTCGGGCTAATTCAATAGGACACAAACCATAGCGATAGAACTTGGAACTACATTATTGTGCCAAGTTTCAAAGAATTAGCACAAACCGTGTTTGATTTAGAGTTCCAACTACATGTATCCATATAGGAGAAAACAGAGTGAAACCTAAACATGAAAACGGTTACTGCAAAGGAACGGTTTAACCTAGAAGAACGAATTTGGTGAGCAAGTGGGATTGGTGTACTAATCATTACCTGCAAGTATCATCAAGATTGGTGAAAAATGTTTGCTGAGATTTAAGGAAACTCGTAGTTTTACGGAGCTTGGCAACCCCTTTCAATGAAAGTGATTCTCATCAGTCTCTGCTTGGGGCTACTTCAATAGGACACAAAACCATAGCCATAGAACTTGGAACTACATTATTGTGCCAAGTTTCAAAGAGCTAGCACAAACCGCGTTTGATTTAGAGTTCCAAATACATGTATCCATATAGGAGAAAACAGAGTGAAACCTAAACATGAAAACGGTTACTGCAAAGGAACGGTTTAACCTAGAAGAACGAAATTTGTGAGCCAAGTGGGATTGGTGTACTGATCATTACCTGCAAGTATCATCAAGATTGGGTGAAAAAAATGTTTGCTGAGATTTCAGGAAACTCGTAGTTTTTTGGAAGCTTGGCAAACCAATTTTAATGAATGTGATTCTCGTCAGTCTCTGCTTGGGGCTACTTCAATAGGACACAAACCATAGCGATAGAACTTGGAACTACATTATTGTGCCAAGTTTCAAAGAGCTAGCACAAACCGTCTTTGATTTAGAGTTCCAAATACATGTATCCATATAGGAGAAAACAGAGTGAAACCTAAAACATGAAAACGGTTACTGCAAAGGAACGGTTTAACCTAGAAGAACGAAATTTGGTGAGCCAAGTGGGATTGGTGTACTGATCATTACCTGCAAGTATCATCAAGATTGGGTGAAAAAATGTTTTGCTGAGATTTCAGGAAACTCGTAGTTTTACGGAAGCTTGGCAACCCCTTTCAATGAAAGTGATTCTCGTCAGTCTCTGCTTCGGGCTACTTCAATAGGACACAAACCATAGCCATAGAACTTGGAACTACATTATATTGCCAAGTTTCAAAGAATTAGCACAACCGTTTTTGATTTAGAGTTCCAACTACATGTATCCATATAGGAGAAAACAGTGAAACCTAAACATGAAAACGGTTACTGCAAAGGAACGGTTTAACCTAGAAGAACGAAATTTGGTGATCCAAGTGGGATTGGATTACTGATCATTACCTGCAAGTATCATCAAGATTGGTGAAAAATGTTTGGTGAGACTTCAGGAAAGTCGTAGTTTTTTTGGAAGCTTGGCAACCCCTTTCAATGAATGTGATTCTCGTCAGTCTCTGCTTGGGCTACTTCAATAGGACACAAACCATAGCCATAGAACTTGGAACTACATTGTTGTGCCAAGTTTCAAAGAGCTAGCACAAACCGTGTTTGATTTAGAGTTCCAAATACATGTATCCATATAGGAGAAAACAGAGTGAAACCTAAACATGAAAACGGTTACTGCAAAGGAACGGTTTAACCTAGAAGAACGAATTTGGTGAGCCAAGTGGATTGGTGTACTGATCATTACCTGCAAGTATCATCAAGATTGGGTGAAAAAATGTTTGCTGAGATTTCAGGAAACTCGTAGTTTTACGGAAGCTTGGGAACCCCTTTCAATGAAAGTGATTCTCGTCAGTCTCTACTTGGGGCTACTTCAATAGGACACAAACCATAGCGATAGAACTTGGAACTACATTATTGTGCCAAGTTTCAAAGAGCTAGCACAAACCGTCTTTGATTTAGAGTTCCAACTACATGTATCCATATAGGAGAAAACAGAGTGAAACCCTAAACATGGAAACGGTTACTGCAAAGGAACGGTTTAACCTAGAAGAACGAAATTTGGTGAGCCAAGTGGGATTGGTGTACTGATCATTACCTGCAAGTATCATCAAGATTGGGTGAAAAAAATGTTTGCTGAGATTTCAGGAAACTCGTAGTTTTATGGAAGCTTGGCAACCCCTTTCAATGAAAGAGATTCTCATCAGTCTCTGCTTCCGGGCTACTTCAATAGGACACAAACCATAGCCATAGAACTTGGAACTACATTATTGTGCCAAGTTTCAAAGAATTAGCACAAACCGTGTTTCATTTAGAGTTCCAAATACATGTATCCATATAGGAGAAAACAGAGTGAAACCTAAACATGAAAACGGTTACTGCAAAAGGAACGTTTAACCTAGAAGAACGAAATTTGGTGAGCCAAGTGGGATTGGTGTACTGATCATTACCTACAAGTATCATCAAGATTGGTGAAAAATGTTTGCTGAGATTTCAGGAAACTCGTAGTTTTATGGAAGCTTGGCACCCCTTTCAATGTAAGTGATTCTCGTCAGTCTCTGCTTCGGCTAATTCAATAGGACACAAACCATAGCGATAGAACTTGGAACTACATTATTGTGCCAAGTTTCAAAGAATTAGCACAAACCGTGTTTGATTTAGAGTTCCAACTACATGTATCCATATAGGAGAAAAACAGAGTGAAACCTAAACATGAAAACGGTTACTGCAAAGGAACGGTTTTAACCTAGAAGAACGAAATTTGGTGAGCAAGTGGGATTGGTGTACTAATCATTACCTGCAAGTATCATCAAGATTGGTGAAAAAATGTTTGCTGAGATTTAAGGAAACTCGTAATTTTACGGAGCTTGGCAACCCCTTTCAATGAAAGTGATTCTCATCAGTCTCTGCTTGGGGCTACTTCAATAGTACACAAACCATAGCCATAGAACTTGGAAGTACATTATTGTGCCAAGTTTCAAAGAGCTAGCACAAACCGCGTTTGATTTAGAGTTCCAAATACATGTATCCATATAGGAGAAAACAGAGTGAAACCTAAACATGAAAACGGTACTGCAAAGGAACGGTTTAACCTAGAAGAACGAAATTTGGTGAGCCAAGTGGGATTGGTGTACTGATCATTACCTGCAAGTATCATCAAGATTGGGTGAAAAAATGTTTGCTGAGATTTCAGGAACTCGTAGTTTTTTGGAAGCTTGGCAACCAATTTTAATGAATGTGATTCTCATCAGTCTCTGCTTGGGGCTACTTCAATAGGACACAAACCATAGCGATAGAACTTGGAACTACATTATTGTGCCAAGTTTCAAAGAGCTAGCACAAACCGTCTTTGATTTAGAGTTCCAAATACATGATCCATATAGGAGAAAACAGAGTGAAACCTAAACATGAAACGGTTACTGCAAAGGAACGGTTTAACCTAGAAGAACGAAATTTGGTGAGCCAAGTGGGATTGGTGTACTGATCATTACCTGCAAGTATCATCAAGATTGGGTGAAAAAATGTTTGCTGAGATTTCAGGAAACTCGTAGTTTTACGGAAGCTTGGCAACCCCTTTCAATGAAAGTGATTCTCGTCAGTCTCTGCTTCGGGCTACTTCAATAGGACACAAACCATAGCCATAGAACTTGGAACTACATTATATTGCCAAGTTTCAAAGAATTAGCACAAACCGTTTTTGATTTAGAGTTCCAACTACATGTATCCATATAGGAGAAAACAGTGAAACCTAAACATGAAAACGGTTACTGCAAAGGAACGGTTTAACCTAGAAGAACGAAATTTGGTGATCCAAGTGGGATTGGATTACTGATCATTACCTGCAAGTATCATCAAGATTGGTGAAAAATGTTTGGTGAGACTTCAGGAAAGTCGTAGTTTTTTTGGAAGCTTGGCAACCCCTTTCAATGAATGTGATTCTCGTCAGTCTCTGCTTGGGGCTACTTCAATAGGACACAAACCATAGCCATAGAACTTGGAACTACATTAATTGTGCCAAGTTTCAAAGAGCTAGCACAAACCGTGTTTGATTTAGAGTTCCAAATACATGTATCCATATAGGAGAAAACAGAGTGAAACCTAAACATGAAAACGGTTACTGCAAGGAACGGTTTAACCTAGAAGAACGAAATTTGGTGAGCCAAGTGGGATTGGTGTACTGATCATTACCTACAAGTATCATCAAGATTGGGTGAAAAAATGTTTGCTGAGATTTCAGGAAACTCGTAGTTTTACGGAAGCTTGGCAACCCCTTTCAATGAAAGTGATTCTCGTCAGTCTCTGCTTCGGGCTAATTCAATAGGACACAAACCATAGCGATAGAACTTGGAACTACATTATTGTGCCAAGTTTCAAAGAATTAGCACAAACCGTGTTTGATTTAGAGTTCCAACTACATGTATCCATATAGGTGAAAACAGAGTGAAACCTAAACTTGAAAACGGTTACTGCAAATGAACTGTTTAACTAGAAGAACGAAATTTGGTGAGCCAAGTGGGATTGGATTACTGATCATTACCTGCAAGTATCATCAAGATTGGTGAAAAAAATATTTGGTGAGATTTCAGGAAACTCGTAGTTTTTTGGAAGCTTGGCAACCCCTTTCAATGAAAGTGATTCTCGTCAGTCTCTGCTTGGGGCTACTTCAATAGGACACAAACCATAGCCATAGAACTTAGAACTACATTATTGTTCCAAGTTTCAAAGAGCTAGCACAAACCGTGTTTGATTTAGAGTTCCAACTACATGTATGCATATAGGAGAAAACAGAGTGAAACCTAAACCTGAAAACGTTACTGCAAAGGAACGGTTTAACCTAGAAGAACGAAATTTGGTGAGCCAAGTGGGATTGGATTACTGATCATTACCTGCAAGTATCATCAAGATTGGGTGAAAAATGTTTGCTGAGATTTCAGGAATCTCGTAGTTTTTTGGAAGCTTGGCAACCCCTTTCAATGAATGTGATTCTCGTCAGTCTCTGCTTGGGGCTACTTCAATAGGACACAAACCATAGCGATAGAACTTGGAACTACATTATTGTGCCAAGTTTCAAAGAGCTAGCACAAACCGCGTTTGATTTAGAGTTCCAAATACATGTATCCATATAGGAGAAAACAGAGTGAAACCTAAACATGAAAACGGTTACTGCAAAGGAACGGTTTAACCTAGAAGAACGAAATTTGGTGAGCCAAGTGGGATTGGTGTACTGATCATGACCTGCAAGTATCATCAATATTGGGTGAAAAAATGTTTGCTGAGATTTCAGGAAACTCGTAGTTTTTTGGAAGCTTGGCAACCAATTGCAATGAATGTGATTCTCGTCAGTCTCTGCTTGGGGCTAGTTCAATAGGACACAAAACCATAGCGATAGAACTTGGAACTAAATTATTGTGCCAAGTTTCAAAGAGCTAGCACAAACCGTGTTTGATTTAGAGTTCCAACTACATGTATCCATATAGGAGAAAACAGAGTGAAACCTAAACATGAAAACGGTTACTGCAAAGGAACGGTTTAACCTAGAAGAACGAAATTTGGTGAGCCAAGTGGGATTGGTGTACTGATCATTACCTGCAAGTATCATTCAAGATTGGTGAAAAAATGTTTGCTCAGATTACAGGAAACTCGTAGTTTTACGGATGCTTGGCAACCCCTTTCAATGAAAGTGATTCTCATCAGTCTCTGTTTCGGGCTACTTCAATAGGACACAAACCATAGCCATAGAACTTGGAACTACATTATTGTGCCAAGTTTCAAAGAATTAGCACAAACCGTGTTTGATTTAGAGTTCCAAATACATGTATCCATATAGGAGAAAACAGAGTGAAACCTAAACATGAAAACGGTTACTGCAAAGGAACGGTTTAACCTAGAAGAAACGAAATTTGGTGAGCCAAGTGGGATTGGTGTACTGATCATTACCTGCAAGTATCATCAAGATTGGGTGAAAAAAATGTTTGCTGAGATTTCAGGAAAGTCGTAGTTTTTTTGGAAGCTTGGCAACCCCTTTCAATGAAAGTGATTCTCGTCAGTCTCTGCTTCGGGCTACTTCAATAGGACACAAACCATAGCCATAGAACTTGGAACTACATTATTGTGCCAAGTTTCAAAGAATTAGCACAAACCGTTTTGATTTAGAGTTCCAACTACATGTATCCATATAGGAGAAAACAGTGAAACCTAAACATGAAAACGGTTACTGCAAAGGAACGGTTTGACCTAGAAGAACGAAATTTGGTGAGCCAAGTGGGATTGGATTACTGATCATTACCTGCAAGTATCATCAAGATTGGTGAAAAAATGTTTGGTGAGATTTCAGGAAAGTCGTAGTTTTTTTGGAAGCTTGGCAACCCCTTTCAATGAATGTGATTCTCGTAAGTCTCTGCTTGGGGCTACTTCAATAGGACACAAAATATAGCCATAGAACTTGGAACTACATTATTGTGCCAAGTTTCAAAGAGCTAGCACAAACGTGTTTGATTTAGAGTTCCAACTACATGTATCCATATAGGAGAAAACAGAGTGAAACCTAAACATGAAAACGGTTACTGCAAAGGAACGGTTTAACCTAGAAGAACGAAATTTGGTGAGCCAAGTGGGATTGGTGTACTGATCATTACCTGCAAGTATCATCAAGATTGGGTGAAAAAATGTTTGCTGAGATTTCAGGAAACTCGTAGTTTTACGAAGCTTGGCAACCCCTTTCAATGAAAGAGATTCTCATCAGTCTCTGCTTCGGGCTACATCAATAGGACACAAACCATAGCCATAGAACTTGGAACTACATTATTGTGCCAAGTTTCAAAGAATTAGCACAAACCGTGTTTGATTTAGAGTTCCAAATACATGTATCCATATAGGAGAAAACAGAGTGAAACCTAAACATGAAAACGGTTACTGCAAAGGAACATTTTAACCTAGAAGAACGAAATTTGGTGAGCCAAGTGGGATTGGTGTACTGATCATACCTGCAAGTATCATCAAGATTGGGTGAAAAAATGTTTGCTGAGATTTCAGGAAACTCGTAGTTTTACGGAAGCTTGGCAACCCCTTTCAATGAAAGTGATTCTTGTCAGTCTCTGCTTCGGGCTACTTCAATAGGACACAAACCATAGCGATAGAACTTGGAACTACATTATTGTGCCAAGTTTCAAAGAATTAGCACAAACCGTGTTTGACTTAGAGTTCCAACTACATGTATCCATATAGGAGAAAACAGAGTGAAACCTAAACATGAAAATGGTTACTGCAAAGGAACGGTTTAACCTAGAAGAACGAAATTTGGTGAGCCAAGTGGGATTGGATTACTGATCATTACCTGCAAGTATCATCAAGATTGGTGAAAAAATGTTTGCTGAGATTTCAGGAAACTCGTAGTTTTTGGAAGCTTGGCAACCCCTTTCAATGAAAGTGATTCTCGTCAGTCTCTGCTTGGGCTACTTCAATAGGACACAAACCATAGCCATAGAACTTGGAACTACATTATTGTGCCAAGTTTCAAAGAGCTAGCACAAACCGTGTTTGATTTAGAGTTCCAACTACATGTATCCATATAGGAGAAAACAGAGTGAAACCTAAACATGAAAACGGTTACTGCAAAGGAACGGTTTAACCTAGAAGAACGAAATTTGGTGAGCCAAGTGGGATTGGATTACTGATCATTACCTGCAAGTATCATCAAGATTGGGTGAAAAAATGTGTGCTGAGATTTCAGGAAACTCGTAGTTTTTTGGAAGCTTTGCAACCAATTTCAGTGAATGTGATTCTCGTCAGTCTCTGCTTGGGGCTACTTCAATAGGACACAAACCATAGCGATAGAACTTGGAACTACATTATTGTGCCAAGTTTCAAAGAGCTAGCACAAACCGTCTTTGATTTAGAGTTCCAACTACATGTATCCATATAGGAGAAAACAGAGTGAAACCTAAACATGTAAACGGTTACTGCAAAGGAACGGTTTAACCTAGAAGAACGAAATTTGGTGAGCCAAGTGGGATTGGTGTACTGATCATTACCTGCAAGTATCATCAAGATTGGGTGAAAAAATGTTTGCTGAGATTTCAGGAAACTCGTAGTTTTACGGAAGCTTGGCAACCCCTTTCAATGAAAGTGATTCTCGTCAGTCTCTGCTTCGGCTACATCAATAAGGACACAAACCATAGCAATAGAACTTGGAAGTACATTATTGTGCCAAGTTTCAAAGAATTAGTACAAACCGTGTTTGATTTAGAGTTCCAACTACATGTATCCATATAGGAGAAAACAGAGTGAAACCTAAACATGAAAACGGTTACTGCAAAGGAACGGTTTAACCTAGAAGAACGAAATTTGGTGAGCCAAGTGGGATTGGTGTACTGATCATTACCTGCAAGTATCATCAAGATTGGTGAAAAAATGTTTGCTGAGATTTCAGGAAAGTCGTAGTTTTTTTGGAAGCTTGGGAACCCCTTTCAATGAATGTGATTCTCGTCAGTCTCTGCTTGGGGCTACTTCAATAGGACACAAACCATAGCCATAGAACTTGGAACTACATTACTGTGCCAAGTTTCAAAGAGCTAGCACAAACCGTGTTTGATTTACAGTTCCAACTACATGTATCCATATAGGAGAAAACAGAGTGAAACCTAAACATGAAAACGGTTACTGAAAAGGAACGGTTTAATCTAGAAGAACGAAATTTGGTGAGCCAAGTGGGATTGGTGTACTGATCATTACCTGCAAGTATCATCAAGATTGGGTGAAAAAATGTTTGCTGAGATTTCAGGAAACTCGTAGTTTTACGGAAGCTTGGGAACCCCTTGCAATGAAAGTGATTCTCGTCAGTCTCTGCTTGGGCTACTTCAATAGGACACAAACCATAGCCATAGAACTTGGAACTACATTATTGTGCCAAGTTTCAAAGAGCAAGCACAAACCGTCTTTGATTTAGAGTTCCAACTACATGTATCCATATAGGAGAAAACAGAGTGAAACCTAAACATGAAAACGGTTACTGCAAAGGAACGGTTTAACCTAGAAGAACGAAATTTGGTGAGCCGAGTGGGATTGGTGTACTGATCATTACCTGCAAGTATCATCAAGATTGGGTGAAAAAATGTTTGCTGAGATTTCAGGAAACTCGTAGTTTTACGGAATCTTGGCAACCCCTTTCAATGAAAGGGATTCTCGTCAGTGTCTGCTTCGGGCTACTTCAATAGGACACAAACCATAGCAATAGAACTTGGAAGTACATTATTGTGCCAAGTTTGAAAGAATTAGCACAAACCGTGTTTGATTTAGAGTTCCAACTATATGTATCCATATAGGAGAAAACAGAGTGAAACCTAAACATGAAAACGGTTACTGCAAAGGAACGGTTTAACCTAGAAGAACGAAAATTTGGTGAGCCAAGTGGGATTGGATTACTGATCATTACCTGCAAGTATCATCAAGATTGGTGAAAAAATGTTTATTGCGATTTCAGGAAACTCGTAGTTTTTTGGAAGCTTGGCAACCAATTTCAATGAAAGTGATTCTCGTCAGTCTCTGCATGGGGCTACTTCAATAGGACACAAACCATAGCCATAGAACTAGGAACTACATTATTGTGCCAAGTTTCAAAGAGCTATCACAAACCGAGTTTGATTTAGAGTTCCAACTACATGTATCCATATAGGAGAAAACAGAGTGAAACCTAAACATGAAAACGGTTACTGCAAAGGAACGGTTTAACCTAGAAGAACGAAATTTGGCGAGCCAAGTGGGATTGGTGTACTGATCATTACCTGCAAGTATCATCAAAATTGGGTGAAAAAATGTTTGCTGAGATTTCAGGAAACACGTAGTTTTTGGAAGCTTGGCAACCCCTTTCAATGAAAGTGATTCTCGTCAGTCTCTGCTTCGGGCTACTTCAATAGGACACAAACCATAGCAATAGAACTTGGAAGTACATTATTGTGCCAAGTTTCAAAGAGCTAGCACAAACCGTGTTTGATTTAGAGTTCCAACTACATGTATCCATATAGGAGAAAACAGAGTGAAACCTAAACATGAAAACGGTTACTGCAAAGGAACGGTTTAACCTAGAAGAACGAAATTTGGTGAGCCAAGTGGGATTGGATTACTGATTATTACCTGCAAGTATCATCAAGACTGGTGAAAAAAATGTTTGCTGAGATTTCAGGAAACTCGTAGTTTTTTTGGAAGCTTGGCAACCCCTTTCAATGAATGTGATTCTCGTCAGTCTCTGCTTGTGGCTACTTCAATAGGACACAAACCATAGCCATAGAACTTGGAACTACATTATTGTGCCAAGTTTCAAAGAGCTAGCACAAACCGTCTTTGATTTAGAGTTCCAACTACATGTATCCATATAGGAGAAAACAGAGTGAAACCTAAACATGAAAACGGTTCCTGCAAAGGAACGGTTTAACCTAGAAGAACGAAATTTGGTGAGCCAAGTGGGATTGATGTACTGTTCATTACTTGCAAGTATCATCAAGATTGGGGGAAAAAATGTTTGCTGAGATTTCAGGAAACTCCTAGTTTTTTGGAAGCTTGGCAACCAATTTCAATGAATGTGATTCTCGTCAGTCTCTGCTTGGGGCTACTTCAATAGGACACAAACCATAGCGATAGAACTTGGAACTACATTATTGGTCCAAGTTTCAAAGAATTAGCACAAACCGTCTTTGATTTAGAGTTCCAACTACATGTATCCATATAGGAGAAAACAGAGTGGAACCTAAACATGAAAACGGTTACTGCAAAGGAACGGTTTAACCTAGAAGAACGAAATTTGGTGAGCCAAGTGGGATTGGTGTACTGATCATTACCTGCAAGTATCATCAAGATTGGTGAAAAAATGTTTGCTGAGATTTCAGGAAACTCGTAGTTTTTTGGAAGCTTGGCAACCCCTTTCAATGAAAGTGATTCTCGTCAGTCTCTGCTTGGGGCTACTTCAATAGGACACAAACCATAGCCATAGAACTTGGAACTACATTATTGTGCCAAGTTTCAAAGAGCTAGCACAAACCGTGTTTGATTTAGAGTTCCAACTACATGTATCCATATAGGAGAAAACAGAGTGAAACCTAAACATGAAAACGGTTACTGCAAAGGAACGGTTTAACCTAGAAGAACAAAATTTGGTGAGCCAAGTGGGATTGGATTACTGATCATAACCTGCAAGTATCATCAAGATTGGGTGAAAAAATGTGTGCTGAGATTTCAGGAAACTCGTATTTTTTGGAAGCTTGGCAACCAATTTAAATGAATGTGATTCTCGTCAGTCTCTGCTTGGGGCTACTTCAATAGGACACAAACCATAGCGATCGAATTTGGAACTACATTATTGTGCCAAGTTTCAAAGAGCTAGCACAAACCGTCTTTGATTTAGAGTTCCAACTACATGTATCCATATAGGAGAAAACAGAGTGAAACCTAAACATGAAAACGGTTACTGCAAAGGAACGGTTTAACCTAGAAGAACGAAATTTGGTGAGCCAAGTGGGATTGGTGTACTGATCATTACCTGCAAGTATCATCAAGATTGGGTGAAAAAATGTTTGCTTAGATTTCAGGAAACTCATAGTTTTACGGAAGCTTGGCAACCCCTTTCAATGAAAGTGATTCTCGTCAGTCTCTGCTTTGGGCTACATCAATAGGACACAAACCATAGCAATAGAACTTGGAAGTACATTATTGTGCCAAGTTTCAAAGAATTAGCACAAACCGTGTTTGATTTAGAGTTCCAACTACATGTATCCATATAGGAGAAAACAGAGTGAAACCTAAACATGAAAACGGTAACTGCAAAGGAACGGTTTAACCTAGAAGAACGAAATTTGGTGAGCCAAGTGGGATTGGATTACTGATCATTACCTGCAAGTATCATCAAGATTGGTGAAAAAATGTTTGGTGAGATTTCAGGAAAGTCGTAGTTTTTTTGGAAGCTTGGGAACCCCTTTCAATGAATGTGATTCTCGTCAGTCTCTGCTTGGGGCTACTTCAATAGGACACAAACTATAGCCATAGAACTTGGAACTACATTATAGTGCCAAGTTTCAAAGACCTAGCACAAAGAGTGTTTGATTTAGAGTTCCAACTACATGTATCCATATAGGAGAAAACAGAGTGAAACCTAAACATGAAAACGGTTACTGAAAAGGAACGGTTTAACCTAGAAGAACGAAATTTGGTGAGCCAAGTGGGATTGGTGTACTGATCATTACCTGCAAGTATCATCAAGATTGGGTGAAAAAATGTTTGCTGAGATTTCAGAAAACTCCTAGTTTTTTGGAAGCTTGGCAACCAATTTCAATGAATGTGATTCTCGTCAGTCTCTGCTTGGGGCTACTTCAATAGGACACAAACCATAGCGATAGAACTTGGAACTACATTATTGTGCCAAGTTTCAAAGAGCTAGCACAAACCGTGTTTGATTTAGAGTTCCAACTACATGTATCCATATAGGAGAAAACAGAGTGAAACCTAAACATGAAAACGGTTACTGCAAAGGAACGGTTTAACCTAGAAGAACGAAATTTGGTGAGCCAAGTGGGATTGGATTACTGATCATTACCTGCAAGTATCATCAAGACTGGTGAAAAAATGTTTGCTGAGATTTCAGGAAACTCGTAGTTTTTTGGAAGCTTGGCAACCCCTTTCAATGAAAGTGATTCTCGTCAGTCTCTGCTTGGGCCTACTTCAATAGGACACAAACCATAGCCATAGAACTTGGAACTACATTATTGTGCCAAGTTTCAAAGAGCTAGCACAAACCGTGTTTGATTTAGAGTTCCAACTACATGTATCCATATAGGAGAAAACAGAGTGAAACCTAAACATGAAAACGGTTACTGCAAAGGAACGGTTTAACCTAGAAGAACGAAATTTGGTGAGCCAAGTGGGATTGGATTCCTGATAATTACCTGCAAGTATCTTCAAGATTGGGTGAAAAAATGTGTGCTGAGATTTCAGGAAACTCGTAGTTTTTTTGGAAGCTTGGCAACCCCTTTCAATGAAAGTGATTCTGGTCAGTCTCTGCTTGCCGCTACTTCAATAGGACACAAACCATAGCCATAGAACTTGGAACTACATTATTGTGCCAAGTTTCAAAGAGCTAGCACAAACCGTGTTTGATTTACAGTTCCAACTACATGTATCCATATAGGAGAAAACAGAGTGAAACCTAAACATGAAAACGGTTACTGCAAAGGAACGGTTTAACCTAGAAGAACGAAATTTGGTGAGCAAAGTGGGATTGGTGTACTGTTCATTACCTGCAAGTATCATCAAGATTGGTGAAAAAATGTTTGGTGAGATTTCAGGAAAGTCGTAGTTTTTTTGGAAGCTTGGGAAACCCTTTCAATGAATGTGATTCTCGTCAGTCTCTGCTTGGGGCTACTTCAATAGGACACAAATCATAGCCATAGAACTTGGAACTACATTATTGTGCCAAGTTTCAAAGAGCTAGCACAAACCGTGTTTGATTTACAGTTCCAACTACATGTATCCATATAGGAGAAAACAGAGTGAAACCTAAACATGAAAACGGTTACTGCAAAGGAACGGTTTAACCTAGAAGAACGAAATTTGGTGAGCTAAGTGGGATTGGTGTACTGATCATTACTTGCAAGTATCATCAAGATTGGGTGAAAAAATGTTTGCTGAGATTTCAGGAAACTCGTAGTTTTACGGAAGCTTGGGAACCCCTTTCAATGAAAGTGATTCTCGTCAGTCTCTGCTTGGGGCTACTTCAATAGGACACAAACCATAGCCATAGAACTTGGAACTACATTATTGTGCCAAGTTTCAAAGAGCTATCACAAACCGAGTTTGATTTAGAGTTCCAACTACATGTATCCATATAGGAGAAAACAGAGTGAAACCTAAACATGAAAACGGTTACTGCAAAGGAACGGTTTAACCTAGAAGAACGAAATTTGGTGAGCCAAGTGGGATTGGATTACTGATCATTACCTGCAAGTATCATCAAGACTGGTGAAAAAATGTTTGCTGAGATTTCAGGATACTCGTAGTTTTTTTTAAGCTTGGCAACCAATTTCAATGAATGTGATTCTCGTCAGTCTCTGCTTGGGGCTACTTCAATAGGACACAAACCATAGCGATAGAATTTGGAACTACATTATTGTGCCAAGTTTCAAAGAGCTAGCACAAACCGTCTTTGATTTAGAGTTCCAAATACATGTATCCATATAGGAGAAAACAGAGTGAAACCTAAACATGAAAACGGTTACTGCAAAGGAACGGTTTAACCTAGAAGAACGAAATTTGGTGAGCCAAGTGGGATTGGTGTACTGATCATTACCTGCAAGTATCATCAAGATTGGGTGAAAAAATGTTTGCTTAGATTTCAGGAAACTCGTAGTTTTACGGAAGCTTGGCAACCCCTTTCAATTAAAGTGATTCTCGTCAGTCTCTGCTTTGGGCTACATCAATAGGACACAAACCATAGAAATAGAACTTGGAAGTACATTATTGTGCCAAGTTTCAAAGAATTAGCACAAACCGTGTTTGATTTAGAGTTCCAACTACATGTATCCATATAGGAGAAAACAGAGTGAAACCTAAACATGAAAACGGTTACTGCAAAGGAACGGTTTAACCTAGAAGAACGAAATTTGGTGAGCCAAGTGGGATTGGATTACTGATCATTACCTGCAAGTATCATCAAGATTGGTGAAAAAATGTTTGGTGAGATTTCAGGAAAGTCGTAGTTTTTTTGGAAGCTTGGGAACCCCTTTCAATGAATGTGATTCTCGTCAGTCTCTGCTTGGGGCTACTTCAATAGGACAGAAACCATAGCCATAGAACTTGGAACTACATTATTGTGCCAAGTTTCAAAGAGCTAGCACAAACCGTGTTTGATTTAGAGTTCCAACTACATGTATCCATATAGGAGAAAACAGAGTGAAACCTAAACATGAAAACGGTTACTGAAAAGGAACGGTTTAACCTAGAAGAACGAAATTTGGTGAGCCAAGTGGGATTGGTGTACTGATCATTACCTGCAAGTATCATCAAGATTGGGTGAAAAAATGTTTGCTGAGATTTCAGAAAACTCCTAGTTTTTTGGAAGCTTGGCAACCAATTTCAATGAATGTGATTCTCGTCAGTCTCTGCTTGGGGCTACTTCAATAGGACACAAACCATAGCGATAGAACTTGGAACTACATTATTGTGCCAAGTTTCAAAGAGCTAGCACAAACCGTGTTTGATTTAGAGTTCCAACTACATGTATCCATATAGGAGAAAACAGAGTGAAACCTAAACATGAAAACGGTTACTGCAAAGGAACGGTTTAACCTAGAAGAACGAAATTTGGTGAGCCAAGTGGGATTGGATTACTGATCATTACCTGCAAGTATCATCAAGACTGGTGAAAAAATGTTTGCTGAGATTTCAGGAAACTCGTAGTTTTTTGGAAGCTTGGCAACCCCTTTCAATGAAAGTGATTCTCGTCAGTCTCTGCTTGGGCCTACTTCAATAGGACACAAACCATAGCCATAGAACTTGGAACTACATTATTGTGCCAAGTTTCAAAGAGCTAGCACAAACCGTGTTTGATTTAGAGTTCCAACTACATGTATCCATATAGGATTAAACAGAGTGAAACCTAAACATGAAAACGGTTACTGCAAAGGAACGGTTTAACCTAGAAGAACGAAATTTGGTGAGCCAAGTGGGATTGGATTCCTGATAATTACCTGCAAGTATCTTCAAGATTGGGTGAAAAAATGTGTGCTGAGATTTCAGGAAACTCGTAGTTTTTTTGGAAGCTTGGCAACCCCTTTCAATGAAAGTGATTCTGGTCAGTCTCTGCTTGCCGCTACTTCAATAGGACACAAACCATAGCCATAGAACTTGGAACTACATTATTGTGCCAAGTTTCAAAGAGCTAGCACAAACCGTGTTTGATTTACAGTTCCAACTACATGTATCCATATAGGAGAAAACAGAGTGAAACCTAAACATGAAAACGGTTACTGCAAAGGAACGGTTTAACCTAGAAGAACGAAATTTGGTGAGCAAAGTGGGATTGGTGTACTGTTCATTACCTGCAAGTATCATCAAGATTGGTGAAAAAATGTTTGGTGAGATTTCAGGAAAGTCGTAGTTTTTTTGGAAGCTTGGGAAACCCTTTCAATGAATGTGATTCTCGTCAGTCTCTGCTTGGGGCTACTTCAATAGGACACAAATCATAGCCATAGAACTTGGAACTACATTATTGTGCCAAGTTTCAAAGAGCTAGCACAAACCGTGTTTGATTTACAGTTCCAACTACATGTATCCATATAGGAGAAAACAGAGTGAAACCTAAACATGAAAACGGTTACTGCAAAGGAACGGTTTAACCTAGAAGAACGAAATTTGGTGAGCTAAGTGGGATTGGTGTACTGATCATTACTTGCAAGTATCATCAAGATTGGGTGAAAAAATGTTTGCTGAGATTTCAGGAAACTCGTAGTTTTACGGAAGCTTGGGAACCCCTTTCAATGAAAGTGATTCTCGTCAGTCTCTGCTTGGGGCTACTTCAATAGGACACAAACCATAGCCATAGAACTTGGAACTACATTATTGTGCCAAGTTTCAAAGAGCTATCACAAACCGAGTTTGATTTAGAGTTCCAACTACATGTATCCATATAGGAGAAAACAGAGTGAAACCTAAACATGAAAACGGTTACTGCAAAGGAACGGTTTAACCTAGAAGAACGAAATTTGGTGAGCCAAGTGGGATTGGATTACTGATCATTACCTGCAAGTATCATCAAGACTGGTGAAAAAATGTTTGCTGAGATTTCAGGATACTCGTAGTTTTTTGGAAGCTTGGCAACCAATTTCAATGAATGTGATTCTCGTCAGTCTCTGCTTGGGGCTACTTCAATAGGACACAAACCATAGCGATAGAATTTGGAACTACATTATTGTGCCAAGTTTCAAAGAGCTAGCACAAACCGTCTTTGATTTAGAGTTCCAAATACATGTATCCATATAGGAGAAAACAGAGTGAAACCTAAACATGAAAACGGTTACTGCAAAGGAACGGTTTAACCTAGAAGAACGAAATTTGGTGAGCCAAGTGGGATTGGTGTACTGATCATTACCTGCAAGTATCATCAAGATTGGGTGAAAAAATGTTTGCTTAGATTTCAGGAAACTCGTAGTTTTACGGAAGCTTGGCAACCCCTTTCAATTAAAGTGATTCTCGTCAGTCTCTGCTTTGGGCTACATCAATAGGACACAAACCATAGAAATAGAACTTGGAAGTACATTATTGTGCCAAGTTTCAAAGAATTAGCACAAACCGTGTTTGATTTAGAGTTCCAACTACATGTATCCATATAGGAGAAAACAGAGTGAAACCTAAACATGAAAACGGTTACTGCAAAGGAACGGTTTAACCTAGAAGAACGAAATTTGGTGAGCCAAGTGGGATTGGATTACTGATCATTACCTGCAAGTATCATCAAGATTGGTGAAAAAATGTTTGGTGAGATTTCAGGAAAGTCGTAGTTTTTTTGGAAGCTTGGGAACCCCTTTCAATGAATGTGATTCTCGTCAGTCTCTGCTTGGGGCTACTTCAATAGGACAGAAACCATAGCCATAGAACTTGGAACTACATTATTGTGCCAAGTTTCAAAGAGCTAGCACAAACCGTGTTTGATTTAGAGTTCCAACTACATGTATCCATATAGGAGAAAACAGAGTGAAACCTAAACATGAAAACGGTTACTGAAAAGGAACGGTTTAACCTAGAAGAACGAAATTTGGTGAGCCAAGTGGGATTGGTGTACTGATCATTACCTGCAAGTATCATCAAGATTGGGTGAAAAAATGTTTGCTGAGATTTCAGAAAACTCCTAGTTTTTTGGAAGCTTGGCAACCAATTTCAATGAATGTGATTCTCGTCAGTCTCTGCTTGGGGCTACTTCAATAGGACACAAACCATAGCGATAGAACTTGGAACTACATTATTGTGCCAAGTTTCAAAGAGCTAGCACAAACCGTGTTTGATTTAGAGTTCCAACTACATGTATCCATATAGGAGAAAACAGAGTGAAACCTAAACATGAAAACGGTTACTGCAAAGGAACGGTTTAACCTAGAAGAACGAAATTTGGTGAGCCAAGTGGGATTGGATTACTGATCATTACCTGCAAGTATCATCAAGACTTTTGAAAAAATGTTTGCTGAGATTTCAGGAAACTCGTAGTTTTTTGGAAGCTTGGCAACCCCTTTCAATGAAAGTGATTCTCGTCAGTCTCTGCTTGGGCCTACTTCAATAGGACACAAACCATAGCCATAGAACTTGGAACTACATTATTGTGCCAAGTTTCAAAGAGCTAGCACAAACCGTGTTTGATTTAGAGTTCCAACTACATGTATCCATATAGGAGAAAACAGAGTGAAACCTAAACATGAAAACGGTTACTGCAAAGGAACGGTTTAACCTAGAAGAACGAAATTTGGTGAGCCAAGTGGGATTGGATTCCTGATAATTACCTGCAAGTATCTTCAAGATTGGGTGAAAAAATGTGTGCTGAGATTTCAGGAAACTCGTAGTTTTTTTGGAAGCTTGGCAACCCCTTTCAATGAAAGTGATTCTGGTCAGTCTCTGCTTGCCGCTACTTCAATAGGACACAAACCATAGCCATAGAACTTGGAACTACATTATTGTGCCAAGTTTCAAAGAGCTAGCACAAACCGTGTTTGATTTACAGTTCCAACTACATGTATCCATATAGGAGAAAACAGAGTGAAACCTAAACATGAAAACGGTTACTGCAAAGGAACGGTTTAACCTAGAAGAACGAAATTTGGTGAGCAAAGTGGGATTGGTGTACTGTTCATTACCTGCAAGTATCATCAAGATTGGTGAAAAAATGTTTGGTGAGATTTCAGGAAAGTCGTAGTTTTTTTGGAAGCTTGGGAAACCCTTTCAATGAATGTGATTCTCGTCAGTCTCTGCTTGGGGCTACTTCAATAGGACACAAATCATAGCCATAGAACTTGGAACTACATTATTGTGCCAAGTTTCAAAGAGCTAGCACAAACCGTGTTTGATTTACAGTTCCAACTACATGTATCCATATAGGAGAAAACAGAGTGAAACCTAAACATGAAAACGGTTACTGCAAAGGAACGGTTTAACCTAGAAGAACGAAATTTGGTGAGCTAAGTGGGATTGGTGTACTGATCATTACTTGCAAGTATCATCAAGATTGGGTGAAAAAATGTTTGCTGAGATTTCAGGAAACTCGTAGTTTTACGGAAGCTTGGCAACCCCTTTCAATGAAAGTGATTCTCGTCAGTCTCTGCTTCGGGCTACTTCAATAGGACACAAACCATAGCCATAGAACTTGGAACTGCATTATTGTGCCAAGTTTCATAGAGCTATCACAAACCGAGTTTGATATAGAGTTCCAAGTACATGTATCCATATAGGAGAAAACAGAGTGAAACCTAAACATGAAAACGGTTACTGCAAAGGAACGGTTTAACCTAGAAGAACGAAATTTGGTGAGCCAAGTGGGATTGGATTACTGATCATTACCTGCAAGTATCATCAAGATTGGGTGAAAAACTGTGTGCTGAGATTTCAGGAAACTCGTAGTTTTTTGGAAGCTTGGCAACCAATTTCAATGAATGTGATTCTCGTCAGTCTCTGCTTGGGGCTACTCCAATAGGACACAAACCATAGCGATAGAATTTGGAACTACATTATTGTGCCAAGTTTCAAAGAGCTAGCACAAACCGTCTTTGATTTAGAGTTCCAACTACATGTATCCATATAGGAGAAAACAGAGTGAAACCTAAACATGAAAACGGTTACTGCAAAGGAACGGTTTAACCTAGAAGAACGAAATTTGGTGAGCCAAGTGGGATTGGTGTACTGATCATTACCTGCAAGTATCATCAAGATTGGGTGAAAAAATGTTTGCTTAGATTTCAGGAAACTCGTAGTTTTACGGAAGCTTGGCAACCCCTTTCAATGAAAGTGATTCTCGTCAGTCTCTGCTTTGGGCTACATCAATAGGACACAAACCATAGCAATAGAACTTGGAAGTACATTATTGTGCCAAGTTTCAAAGAATTAGCACAAACCGTGTTTGATTTAGAGTTCCAACTACATGTATCCATATAGGAGAAAACAGAGTGAAACCTAAACATGAAAACGGTTACTGCAAAGGAACGGTTTAACCTAGAAGAACGAAATTTGGTGAGCCAAGTGGGATTGGATTCCTGATAATTACCTGCAAGTATCATCAAGATTGGTGAAAAAATGTTTGGTGAGATTTCAGGAAAGTCGTAGTTTTTTTGGAAGCTTGGGAACCCCTTTCAATGAATGTGATTCTCGTCAGTCTCTGCTTGGGGCTACTTCAATAGGACACAAACCATAGCCATAGAACTTGGAACTACATTATTGTGCCAAGTTTCAAAGAGCTAGCACAAACCGTGTTTGATTTAGAGTTCCAACTACATGTATCCATATAGGAGAAAACAGAGTGAAACCTAAACATGAAAACGGTTACTGCAAAGGAACGGTTTAACCTAGAAGAACGAAATTTGGTGAGCAAAGTGGGATTGGTGTACTGTTCATTACCTGCAAGTATCATCAAGATTGGTGAAAAAATGTTTGGTGAGATTTCAGGAAAGTCGTAGTTTTTTTGGAAGCTTGGGAAACCCTTTCAATGAATGTGATTCTCGTCAGTCTCTGCTTGGGGCTACTTCAATAGGACACAAATCATAGCCATAGAACTTGGAACTACATTATTGTGCCAAGTTTCAAAGAGCTAGCACAAACCGAGTTTGATTTAGAGTTCCAACTACATGTATCCATATAGGAGAAAACAGAGTGAAACCTAAACATGAAAACGGTTACTGCAAAGGAACGGTTTAACCTAGAAGAACGAAATTTGGTGAGCCAAGTGGGATTGGATTACTGATCATTACCTGCAAGTATCATCAAGATTGGGTG
Source organism: Urocitellus parryii (assembly GCF_045843805.1). Classification (NCBI taxonomy): domain Eukaryota; kingdom Metazoa; phylum Chordata; class Mammalia; order Rodentia; family Sciuridae; genus Urocitellus; species Urocitellus parryii. The sequence goes on from NW_027553590.1 coordinate 21,334, forward strand.
AAAAACTGTGTGCTGAGATTTCAGGAAACTCGTAGTTTTTTGGAAGCTTGGCAACCAATTTCAATGAATGTGATTCTCGTCAGTCTCTGCTTGGGGCTACTTCAATAGGACACAAACCATAGCGATAGAATTTGGAACTACATTATTGTGCCAAGTTTCAAAGAGCTAGCACAATCCGTCTTTGATTTAGAGTTCCAACTACATGTATCCATATAGGAGAAAACAGAGTGAAACCTAAACATGAAAACGGTTACTGCAAAGGAACGGTTTAACCTAGAAGAACGAAATTTGGTGAGCCAAGTGGGATTGGTGTACTGATCATTACCTGCAAGTATCATCAAGATTGGGTGAAAAAATGTTTGCTTAGATTTCAGGAAACTCGTAGTTTTACGGAAGCTTGGCAACCCCTTTCAATGAAAGTGATTCTCGTCAGTCTCTGCTTTGGGCTACATCAATAGGACACAAACCATAGCAATAGAACTTGGAAGTACATTATTGTGCCAAGTTTCAAAGAATTAGCACAAACCGTGTTTGATTTAGAGTTCCAACTACATGTATCCATATAGGAGAAAACAGAGTGAAACCTAAACATGAAAACGGTTACTGCAAAGGAACGGTTTAACCTAGAAGAACGAAATTTGGTGAGCCAAGTGGGATTGGATTACTGATCATTACCTGCAAGTATCATCAAGACTGGTGAAAAAATGTTTGCTGAGATTTCAGGAAACTCGTAGTTTTTTGGAAGCTTGGCAACCCCTTTCAATGAAAGTGATTCTCGTCAGTCTCTGCTTGGGCCTACTTCAATAGGACACAAACCATAGCCATAGAACTTGGAACTACATTATTGTGCCAAGTTTCAAAGAGCTAGCACAAACCGTGTTTGATTTAGAGTTCCAACTACATGTATCCATATAGGAGAAAACAGAGTGAAACCTAAACATGAAAACGGTTACTGCAAAGGAACGGTTTAACCTAGAAGAACGAAATTTGGTGAGCCAAGTGGGATTGGATTCCTGATAATTACCTGCAAGTATCTTCAAGATTGGGTGAAAAAATGTGTGCTGAGATTTCAGGAAACTCGTAGTTTTTTTGGAAGCTTGGCAACCCCTTTCAATGAAAGTGATTCTGGTCAGTCTCTGCTTGCCGCTACTTCAATAGGACACAAACCATAGCCATAGAACTTGGAACTACATTATTGTGCCAAGTTTCAAAGAGCTAGCACAAACCGTGTTTGATTTACAGTTCCAACTACATGTATCCATATAGGAGAAAACAGAGTGAAACCTAAACATGAAATCGGTTACTGCAAAGGAACGGTTTAACCTAGAAGAACGAAATTTGGTGAGCCAAGTGGGATTGGTGTACTGATCATTACCTGCAAGTATCATCAAGATTGGGTGAAAAAATGTTTGCTTAGATTTCAGGAAACTCGTAGTTTTACGGAAGCTTGGCAACCCCTTTCAATGAAAGTGATTCTCGTCAGTCTCTGCTTTGGGCTACATCAATAGGACACAAACCATAGCAATAGAACTTGGAAGTACATTATTGTGCCAAGTTTCAAAGAATTAGCACAAACCGTGTTTGATTTAGAGTTCCAACTACATGTATCCATATAGGAGAAAACAGAGTGAAACCTAAACATGAAAACGGTTACTGCAAAGGAACGGTTTAACCTAGAAGAACGAAATTTGGTGAGCCAAGTGGGATTGGATTACTGATCATTACCTGCAAGTATCATCAAGATTGGTGAAAAAATGTTTGGTGAGATTTCAGGAAAGTCGTAGTTTTTTTGGAAGCTTGGGAACCCCTTTCAATGAATGTGATTCTCGTCAGTCTCTGCTTGGGGCTACTTCAATAGGACACAAACCATAGCCATAGAACTTGGAACTACATTATTGTGCCAAGTTTCAAAGAGCTAGCACAAACCGTGTTTGATTTAGAGTTCCAACTACATGTATCCATATAGGAGAAAACAGAGTGAAACCTAAACATGAAAACGGTTACTGCAAAGGAACGGTTTAACCTAGAAGAACGAAATTTGGTGAGCCAAGTGGGATTGGATTACTGATCATTACCTGCAAGTATCATCAAGATTGGGTGAAAAACTGTGTGCTGAGATTTCAGGAAACTCGTAGTTTTTTGGAAGCTTGGCAACCAATTTCAATGAATGTGATTCTCGTCAGTCTCTGCTTGGGGCTACTTCAATAGGACACAAACCATAGTGATAGAATTTGGAACTACATTATTGTGCCAAGTTTCAAAGAGCTAGCACAAACCGTCTTTGATTTAGAGTTCCAACTACATGTATCCATATAGGAGAAAACAGAGTGAAACCTAAACATGAAAACGGTTACTGCAAAGGAACGGTTTAACCTAGAAGAACGAAATTTGGTGAGCCAAGTGGGATTGGTGTACTGATCATTACCTGCAAGTATCATCAAGATTGGGTGAAAAAATGTTTGCTTAGATTTCAGGAAACTCGTAGTTTTACGGAAGCTTGGCAACCCCTTTCAATGAAAGTGATTCTCGTCAGTCTCTGCTTTGGGCTACATCAATAGGACACAAACCATAGCAATAGAACTTGGAAGTACATTATTGTGCCAAGTTTCAAAGAATTAGCACAAACCGTGTTTGATTTAGAGTTCCAACTACATGTATCCATATAGGAGAAAACAGAGTGAAACCTAAACATGAAAACGGTTACTGCAAAGGAACGGTTTAACCTAGAAGAACGAAATTTGGTGAGCCAAGTGGGATTGGATTCCTGATAATTACCTGCAAGTATCATCAAGATTGGTGAAAAAATGTTTGGTGAGATTTCAGGAAAGTCGTAGTTTTTTTGGAAGCTTGGGAACTCCTTTCAATGAATGTGATTCTCGTCAGTCTCTGCTTGGGGCTACTTCAATAGGACACAAACCATAGCCATAGAACTTGGAACTACATTATTGTGCCAAGTTTCAAAGAGCTAGCACAAACCGTGTTTGATTTAGAGTTCCAACTACATGTATCCATATAGGAGAAAACAGAGTGAAACCTAAACATGAAAACGGTTACTGCAAAGGAACGGTTTAACCTAGAAGAACGAAATTTGGTGAGCAAAGTGGGATTGGTGTACTGTTCATTACCTGCAAGTATCATCAAGATTGGTGAAAAAATGTTTGGTGAGATTTCAGGAAAGTCGTAGTTTTTTTGGAAGCTTGGGAAACCCTTTCAATGAATGTGATTCTCGTCAGTCTCTGCTTGGGGCTACTTCAATAGGACACAAATCATAGCCATAGAACTTGGAACTACATTATTGTGCCAAGTTTCAAAGAGCTAGCACAAACCGAGTTTGATTTAGAGTTCCAACTACATGTATCCATATAGGAGAAAACAGAGTGAAACCTAAACATGAAAACGGTTACTGCAAAGGAACGGTTTAACCTAGAAGAACGAAATTTGGTGAGCCAAGTGGGATTGGATTACTGATCATTACCTGCAAGTATCATCAAGATTGGGTGAAAAACTGTGTGCTGAGATTTCAGGAAACTCGTAGTTTTTTGGAAGCTTGGCAACCAATTTCAATGAATGTGATTCTCGTCAGTCTCTGCTTGGGGCTACTTCAATAGGACACAAACCATAGCGATAGAATTTGGAACTACATTATTGTGCCAAGTTTCAAAGAGCTAGCACAAACCGTCTTTGATTTAGAGTTCCAACTACATGTATCCATATAGGAGAAAACAGAGTGAAACCTAAACATGAAAACGGTTACTGCAAAGGAACGGTTTAACCTAGAAGAACGAAATTTGGTGAGCCAAGTGGGATTGGTGTACTGATCATTACCTGCAAGTATCATCAAGATTGGGTGAAAAAATGTTTGCTTAGATTTCAGGAAACTCGTAGTTTTACGGAAGCTTGGCAACCCCTTTCAATGAAAGTGATTCTCGTCAGTCTCTGCTTTGGGCTACATCAATAGGACACAAACCATAGCAATAGAACTTGGAAGTACATTATTGTGCCAAGTTTCAAAGAATTAGCACAAACCGTGTTTGATTTAGAGTTCCAACTACATGTATCCATATAGGAGAAAACAGAGTGAAACCTAAACATGAAAACGGTTACTGCAAAGGAACGGTTTAACCTAGAAGAACGAAATTTGGTGAGCCAAGTGGGATTGGATTACTGATCATTACCTGCAAGTATCATCAAGATTGGTGAAAAAATGTTTGGTGAGATTTCAGGAAAGTCGTAGTTTTTTTGGAAGCTTGGGAACCCCTTTCAATGAATGTGATTCTCGTCAGTCTCTGCTTGGGGCTACTTCAATAGGACACAAACCATAGCCATAGAACTTGGAACTACATTATTGTGCCAAGTTTCAAAGAGCTAGCACAAACCGTGTTTGATTTAGAGTTCCAACTACATGTATCCATATAGGAGAAAACAGAGTGAAACCTAAACATGAAAACGGTTACTGCAAAGGAACGGTTTAACCTAGAAGAACGAAATTTGGTGAGCCAAGTGGGATTGGTGTACTGATCATTACCTGCAAGTATCATCAAGATTGGGTGAAAAAATGTTTGCTGAGATTTCAGAAAACTCCTAGTTTTTTGGAAGCTTGGCAACCAATTTCAATGAATGTGATTCTCGTCAGTCTCTGCTTGGGGCTACTTCAATAGGACACAAACCATAGCGATAGAACTTGGAACTACATTATTGTGCCAAGTATCAAAGAGCTAGCACAAACCGTCTTTGATTTAGAGTTCCAACTACATGTATCCATATAGGAGAAAACAGAGTGAAACCTAAACATGAAAACGGTTACTGCAAAGGAACGGTTTAACCTAGAAGAACGAAATTTGGTGAGCCAAGTGGGATTGGTGTACTGATCATTACCTGCAAGTATCATCAAGATTGGGTGAAAAAATGTTTGCTTAGATTTCAGGAAACTCGTAGTTTTACGGAAGCTTGGCAACCCCTTTCAATGAAAGTGATTCTCGTCAGTCTCTGCTTTGGGCTACATCAATAGGACACAAACCATAGCAATAGAACTTGGAAGTACATTATTGTGCCAAGTTTCAAAGAATTAGCACAAACCGTGTTTGATTTAGAGTTCCAACTACATGTATCCATATAGGAGAAAACAGAGTGAAACCTAAACATGAAAACGGTTACTGCAAAGGAACGGTTTAACCTAGAAGAACGAAATTTGGTGAGCCAAGTGGGATTGGATTCCTGATAATTACCTGCAAGTATCATCAAGATTGGTGAAAAAATGTTTGGTGAGATTTCAGGAAAGTCGTAGTTTTTTTGGAAGCTTGGGAACTCCTTTCAATGAATGTGATTCTCGTCAGTCTCTGCTTGGGGCTACTTCAATAGGACACAAACCATAGCCATAGAACTTGGAACTACATTATTGTGCCAAGTTTCAAAGAGCTAGCACAAACCGTGTTTGATTTACAGTTCCAACTACATGTATCCATATAGGAGAAAACAGAGTGAAACCTAAACAAGAAAACGGTTACTGCAAAGGAACGGTTTAACCTAGAAGAACGAAATTTGGTGAGCAAAGTGGGATTGGTGTACTGTTCATTACCTGCAAGTATCATCAAGATTGGTGAAAAAATGTTTGGTGAGATTTCAGGAAAGTCGTAGTTTTTTTGGAAGCTTGGGAAACCCTTTCAATGAATGTGATTCTCGTCAGTCTCTGCTTGGGGCTACTTCAATAGGACACAAATCATAGCCATAGAACTTGGAACTACATTATTGTGCCAAGTTTCAAAGAGCTAGCACAAACCGTGTTTGATTTACAGTTCCAACTACATGTATCCATATAGGAGAAAACAGAGTGAAACCTAAACATGAAAACGGTTACTGCAAAGGAACGGTTTAACCTAGAAGAACGAAATTTGGTGAGCTAAGTGGGATTGGTGTACTGATCATTACTTGCAAGTATCATCAAGATTGGGTGAAAAAATGTTTGCTGAGATTTCAGGAAACTCGTAGTTTTACGGAAGCTTGGCAACCCCTTTCAATGAAAGTGATTCTCGTCAGTCTCTGCTTCGGGCTACTTCAATAGGACACAAACCATAGCCATAGAACTTGGAACTACATTATTGTGCCAAGTTTCAAAGAGCTATCACAAACCGAGTTTGATATAGAGTTCCAACTACATGTATCCATATAGGAGAAAACAGAGTGAAACCTAAACATGAAAACGGTTACTGCAAAGGAACGGTTTAACCTAGAAGAACGAAATTTGGTGAGCCAAGTGGGATTGGATTACTGATCATTACCTGCAAGTATCATCAAGATTGGGTGAAAAACTGTGTGCTGAGATTTCAGGAAACTCGTAGTTTTTTGGAAGCTTGGCAACCAATTTCAATGAATGTGATTCTCGTCAGTCTCTGCTTGGGGCTACTTCAATAGGACACAAACCATAGCGATAGAATTTGGAACTACATTATTGTGCCAAGTTTCAAAGAGCTAGCACAAACCGTCTTTGATTTAGAGTTCCAACTACATGTATCCATATAGGAGAAAACAGAGTGAAACCTAAACATGAAAACGGTTACTGCAAAGGAACGGTTTAACCTAGAAGAACGAAATTTGGTGAGCCAAGTGGGATTGGTGTACTGATCATTACCTGCAAGTATCATCAAGATTGGGTGAAAAAATGTTTGCTTAGATTTCAGGAAACTCGTAGTTTTACGGAAGCTTGGCAACCCCTTTCAATGAAAGTGATTCTCGTCAGTCTCTGCTTTGGGCTACATCAATAGGACACAAACCATAGCAATAGAACTTGGAAGTACATTATTGTGCCAAGTTTCAAAGAATTAGCACAAACCGTGTTTGATTTAGAGTTCCAACTACATGTATCCATATAGGAGAAAACAGAGTGAAACCTAAACATGAAAACGGTTACTGCAAAGGAACGGTTTAACCTAGAAGAACGAAATTTGGTGAGCCAAGTGGGATTGGATTCCTGATAATTACCTGCAAGTATCATCAAGATTGGTGAAAAAATGTTTGGTGAGATTTCAGGAAAGTCGTAGTTTTTTTGGAAGCTTGGGAACTCCTTTCAATGAATGTGATTCTCGTCAGTCTCTGCTTGGGGCTACTTCAATAGGACACAAACCATAGCCATAGAACTTGGAACTACATTATTGTGCCAAGTTTCAAAGAGCTAGCACAAACCGTGTTTGATTTACAGTTCCAACTACATGTATCCATATAGGAGAAAACAGAGTGAAACCTAAACATGAAAACGGTTACTGCAAAGGAACGGTTTAACCTAGAAGAACGAAATTTGGTGAGCAAAGTGGGATTGGTGTACTGTTCATTACCTGCAAGTATCATCAAGATTGGTGAAAAAATGTTTGGTGAGATTTCAGGAAAGTCGTAGTTTTTTTGGAAGCTTGGGAAACCCTTTCAATGAATGTGATTCTCGTCAGTCTCTGCTTGGGGCTACTTCAATAGGACACAAATCATAGCCATAGAACTTGGAACTACATTATTGTGCCAAGTTTCAAAGAGCTAGCACAAACCGAGTTTGATTTAGAGTTCCAACTACATGTATCCATATAGGAGAAAACAGAGTGAAACCTAAACATGAAAACGTTACTGCAAAGGAACGGTTTAACCTAGAAGAACGAAAGTTGGTGAGCCAAGTGGGATTGGATTACTGATCATTACCTGCAAGTATCATCAAGATTGGGTGAAAAACTGTGTGCTGAGATTTCAGGAAACTCGTAGTTTTTGGAAGCTTGGCAACCAATTTCAATGAATGTGATTCTCGTCAGTCTCTGCTTGGGGCTACTTCAATAGGACACAAACCATAGCGATAGAATTTGGAACTACATTATTGTGCCAAGTTTCAAAGAGCTAGCACAAACCGTCTTTGATTTAGAGTTCCAACTACATGTATCCATATAGGAGAAAACAGAGTGAAACCTAAACATGAAAACGGTTACTGCAAAGGAACGGTTTAACCTAGAAGAACGAAATTTGGTGAGCCAAGTGGGATTGGTGTACTGATCATTACCTGCAAGTATCATCAAGATTGGGTGAAAAAATGTTTGCTTAGATTTCAGGAAACTCGTAGTTTTACGGAAGCTTGGCAACCCCTTTCAATGAAAGTGATTCTCGTCAGTCTCTGCTTTGGGCTACATCAATAGGACACAAACCATAGCAATAGAACTTGGAAGTACATTATTGTGCCAAGTTTCAAAGAATTAGCACAAACCGTGTTTGATTTAGAGTTCCAACTACATGTATCCATATAGGAGAAAACAGAGTGAAACCTAAACATGAAAACGGTTACTGCAAAGGAACGGTTTAACCTAGAAGAACGAAATTTGGTGAGCCAAGTGGGATTGGATTACTGATCATTACCTGCAAGTATCATCAAGATTGGTGAAAAAATGTTTGGTGAGATTTCAGGAAAGTCGTAGTTTTTTTGGAAGCTTGGGAACCCCTTTCAATGAATGTGATTCTCGTCAGTCTCTGCTTGGGGCTACTTCAATAGGACACAAACCATAGCCATAGAACTTGGAACTACATTATTGTGCCAAGTTTCAAAGAGCTAGCACAAACCGTGTTTGATTTAGAGTTCCAACTACATGTATCCATATAGGAGAAAACAGAGTGAAACCTAAACATGAAAACGGTTACTGCAAAGGAACGGTTTAACCTAGAAGAACGAAATTTGGTGAGCCAAGTGGGATTGGTGTACTGATCATTACCTGCAAGTATCATCAAGATTGGGTGAAAAAATGTTTGCTGAGATTTCAGAAAACTCCTAGTTTTTTGGAAGCTTGGCAACCAATTTCAATGAATGTGATTCTCGTCAGTCTCTGCTTGGGGCTACTTCAATAGGACACAAACCATAGCGATAGAACTTGGAACTACATTATTGTGCCAAGTTTCAAAGAGCTAGCACAAACCGTCTTTGATTTAGAGTTCCAACTACATGTATCCATATAGGAGAAAACAGAGTGAAACCTAAACATGAAAACGGTTACTGCAAAGGAACGGTTTAACCTAGAAGAACGAAATTTGGTGAGCCAAGTGGGATTGGTGTACTGATCATTACCTGCAAGTATCATCAAGATTGGGTGAAAAAATGTTTGCTTAGATTTCAGGAAACTCGTAGTTTTTACGGAAGCTTGGCAACCCCTTTCAATGAAAGTGATTCTCGTCAGTCTCTGCTTTGGGCTACATCAATAGGACACAAACCATAGCAATAGAACTTGGAAGTACATTATTGTGCCAAGTTTCAAAGAATTAGCACAAACCGTGTTTGATTTAGAGTTCCAACTACATGTATCCATATAGGAGAAAACAGAGTGAAACCTAAACATGAAAACGGTTACTGCAAAGGAACGGTTTAACCTAGAAGAACGAAATTTGGTGAGCCAAGTGGGATTGGATTCCTGATAATTACCTGCAAGTATCATCAAGATTGGTGAAAAAATGTTTGGTGAGATTTCAGGAAAGTCGTAGTTTTTTGGAAGCTTGGGAACTCCTTTCAATGAATGTGATTCTCGTCAGTCTCTGCTTGGGGCTACTTCAATAGGACACAAACCATAGCCATAGAACTTGGAACTACATTATTGTGCCAAGTTTCAAAGAGCTAGCACAAACCGTGTTTGATTTACAGTTCCAACTACATGTATCCATATAGGAGAAAACAGAGTGAAACCTAAACATGAAAACGGTTACTGCAAAGGAACGGTTTAACCTAGAAGAACGAAATTTGGTGAGCAAAGTGGGATTGGTGTACTGTTCATTACCTGCAAGTATCATCAAGATTGGTGAAAAAATGTTTGGTGAGATTTCAGGAAAGTCGTAGTTTTTTTGGAAGCTTGGGAAACCCTTTCAATGAATGTGATTCTCGTCAGTCTCTGCTTGGGGCTACTTCAATAGGACACAAATCATAGCCATAGAACTTGGAACTACATTATTGTGCCAAGTTTCAAAGAGCTAGCACAAACCGAGTTTGATTTAGAGTTCCAACTACATGTATCCATATAGGAGAAAACAGAGTGAAACCTAAACATGAAAACGGTTACTGCAAAGGAACGGTTTAACCTAGAAGAACGAAATTTTGGTGAGCCAAGTGGGATTGGATTACTGATCATTACCTGCAAGTATCATCAAGATTGGGTGAAAAACTGTGTGCTGAGATTTCAGGAAACTCGTAGTTTTTTGGAAGCTTGGCAACCAATTTCAATGAATGTGATTCTCGTCAGTCTCTGCTTGGGGCTACTTCAATAGGACACAAACCATAGCGATAGAATTTGGAACTACATTATTGTGCCAAGTTTCAAAGAGCTAGCACAAACCGTCTTTGATTTAGAGTTCCAACTACATGTATCCATATAGGAGAAAACAGAGTGAAACCTAAACATGAAAACGGTTACTGCAAAGGAACGGTTTAACCTAGAAGAACGAAATTTGGTGAGCCAAGTGGGATTGGTGTACTGATCATTACCTGCAAGTATCATCAAGATTGGGTGAAAAATGTTTGCTTAGATTTCAGGAAACTCGTAGTTTTACGGAAGCTTGGCAACCCCTTTCAATGAAAGTGATTCTCGTCAGTCTCTGCTTTGGGCTACATCAATAGGACACAAACCATAGCAATAGAACTTGGAAGTACATTATTGTGCCAAGTTTCAAAGAATTAGCACAAACCGTGTTTGATTTAGAGTTCCAACTACATGTATCCATATAGGAGAAAACAGAGTGAAACCTAAACATGAAAACGGTTACTGCAAAGGAACGGTTTAACCTAGAAGAACGAAATTTGGTGAGCCAAGTGGGATTGGATTACTGATCATTACCTGCAAGTATCATCAAGATTGGTGAAAAAATGTTTGGTGAGATTTCAGGAAAGTCGTAGTTTTTTTGGAAGCTTGGGAACCCCTTTCAATGAATGTGATTCTCGTCAGTCTCTGCTTGGGGCTACTTCAATAGGACACAAACCATAGCCATAGAACTTGGAACTACATTAATTGTGCCAAGTTTCAAAGAGCTAGCACAAACCGTGTTTGATTTAGAGTTCCAACTACATGTATCCATATAGGAGAAAACAGAGTGAAACCTAAACATGAAAACGGTTACTGCAAAGGAACGGTTTAACCTAGAAGAACGAAATTTGGTGAGCCAAGTGGATTGGTGTACTGATCATTACCTGCAAGTATCATCAAGATTGGGTGAAAAAATGTTTGCTGAGATTTCAGAAAACTCCTAGTTTTTTGGAAGCTTGGCAACCAATTTCAATGAATGTGATTCTCGTCAGTCTCTGCTTGGGGCTACTTCAATAGGACACAAACCATAGCGATAGACCTTGGAACTACATTATTGTGCCAAGTTTCAAAGAGCTAGCACAAACCGTGTTTGATTTAGAGTTCCAACTACATGTATCCATATAGGAGAAAACAGAGTGAAACCTAAACATGAAAACGGTTACTGCAAAGGAACGGTTTAACCTAGAAGAACGAAATTTGGTGAGCCAAGTGGGATTGGATTACTGATCATTACCTGCAAGTATCATCAAGACTGGTGAAAAAATGTTTGCTGAGATTTCAGGAAACTCGTAGTTTTTTGGAAGCTTGGCAACCCCTTTCAATGAAAGTGATTCTCTTCAGTCTCTGCTTGGGCCTACTTCAATAGGACACAAACCATAGCCATAGAACTTGGAACTACATTATTGTGCCAAGTTTCAAAGAGCTAGCACAAACCGTGTTTGATTTAGAGTTCCAACTACATGTATCCATATAGGAGAAAACAGAGTGAAACCTAAACATGAAAACGGTTACTGCAAAGGAACGGTTTAACCTAGAAGAACGAAATTTGGTGAGCAAAGTGGGATTGGTGTACTGTTCATTACCTGCAAGTATCATCAAGATTGGTGAAAAAATGTTTGGTGAGATTTCAGGAAAGTCGTAGTTTTTTGGAAGCTTGGGAAACCCTTTCAATGAATGTGATTCTCGTCAGTCTCTGCTTGGGGCTACTTCAATAGGACACAAATCATAGCCATAGAACTTGGAACTACATTATTGTGCCAAGTTTCAAAGAGCTAGCACAAACCGTGTTTGATTTACAGTTCCAACTACATGTATCCATATAGGAGAAAACAGAGTGAAACCTAAACATGAAAACGGTTACTGCAAAGGAACGGTTTAACCTAGAAGAACGAAATTTGGTGAGCTAAGTGGGATTGGTGTACTGATCATTACTTGCAAGTATCATCAAGATTGGGTGAAAAAATGTTTGCTGAGATTTCAGGAAACTCGTAGTTTTACGGAAGCTTGGGAACCCCTTTCAATGAAAGTGATTCTCGTCAGTCTCTGCTTGGGGATACTTCAATAGGACACAAACCATAGCCATAGAACTTGGAACTACATTATTGTGCCAAGTTTCAAAGAGCTATCACAAACCGAGTTTGATTTAGAGTTCCAACTACATGTATCCATATAGGAGAAAACAGAGTGAAACCTAAACATGAAAACGGTTACTGCAAAGGAACGGTTTAACCTAGAAGAACGAAATTTGGTGAGCCAAGTGGGATTGGTGTACTGATCATTACCTGCAAGTATCATCAAGATTGGGTGAAAAAATGTGTGCTGAGATTTCAGGAAACTCGTAGTTTTTTGGAAGCTTGGCAACCAATTTCAATGAATGTGATTCTCGTCAGTCTCTGCTTGGGGCTACTTCAATAGGACACAAACCATAGCGATAGAACTTGGAACTACATTATTGTGCCAAGTTTCAAAGAGCTAGCACAAACCGCGTTTGATTTAGAGTTCCAACTACATGTATCCATATAGGAGAAAACAGAGTGAAACCTAAACATGAAAACGGTTACTGCAAAGGAACGGTTTAACCTAGAAGAACGAAATTTGGTGAGCCAAGTGGGATTGGTGTACTGATCATTACCTGCAAGTATCATCAAGATTGGTGAAAAAATGTTTGCTGAGATTTCAGGAAACTCGTAGTTTTTTGGAAGCTTGGCAACCCCTTTCAATGAAAGTGATTCTCGTCAGTCTCTGCTTGGGGCTACTTCAATAGGACACAAACCATAGCCATAGAACTTGGAACTACATTATTGTACCAAGTTTCAAAGGAGCTAGCACAAACCGTGTTTGATTTAGAGTTCCAACTACATGTATCCATATAGGAGAAAACAGAGTGAAACCTAAACATGAAAACGGTTACTGCAAAGGAACGGTTTAACCTAGAAGAACAAAATTTGGTGAGCCAAGTGGGATTGGATTACTGATCATTACCTGCAAGTATCATCAAGATTGGGTGAAAAAATGTGTGCTGAGATTTCAGGAAACTCGTAGTTTTTTGGAAGCTTGGCAACCAATTTCAATGAATGTGATTCTCGTCAGTCTCTGCTTGGGGCTACTTCAATAGGACACAAACCATAGCGATAGAATTTGGAACTACATTATTGTGCCAAGTTCAAAGAGCTAGCACAAACCGTCTTTGATTTAGAGTTCCAACTACATGTATCCATATAGGAGAAAACAGAGTGAAACCTAAACATGAAAACGGTTACTGCAAAGGAACGGTTTAACCTAGAAGAACGAAATTTGGTGAGCCAAGTGGGATTGGTGTACTGATCATTACCTGCAAGTATCATCAAGATTGGTGAAAAAATGTTTGGCGAGATTTCAGGAAAGTCGTAGTTTTTTTGGAAGCTTGGGAACCCCTTTCAATGAATGTGATTCTCGTCAGTCTCTGCTTGGGGCTACTTCAATAGGACACAAACCATAGCCATAGAACTTGGAACTACATTATTGTGCCAAGTTTCAAAGAGCTAGCACAAACCGTGTTTGATTTACAGTTCCAACTACATGTATCCATATAGGAGAAAACAGAGTGAAACCTAAACATGAAAACGGTAACTGAAAAGGAACGGTTTAACCTAGAAGAACGAAATTTGGTGAGCCAAGTGGGATTGGTGTACTGATCATTACCTGCAAGTATCATCAAGATTGGGTGAAAAAATGTTTGCTGAGATTTCAGAAAACTCCTAGTTTTTTGGAAGCTTGGCAACCAATTTCAATGAATGTGATTCTCGTCAGTCTCTGCTTGGGGCTACTTCAATAGGACACAAACCATAGCGATAGAACTTGGAACTACATTATTGTGCAAGTTTCAAAGAGCTAGCAGAAACCGCGTTTGATTTAGAGTTCCAACTACATGTATCCATATAGGAGAAAACAGAGTGAAACCTAAACATGAAAACGGTTACTGCAAAGGAACGGTTTAACCCAGAAGAACAAAATTTGGTGAGCCAAGTGGGATTGGTGTACTGATCATTACCTGCAAGTATCATCAAGATTGGTGAAAAAATGTTTGGTGAGATTTCAGGAAAGTCGTAGTTTTTTGGAAGCTTGGGAACCCTTTCAATGAATGTGATTCTCGTCAGTCTCTGCTTGGGGCTACTTCAATAGGACACAA
>NW_027553591.1:0-35761 GCF_045843805.1 Urocitellus parryii
AAAGGGGTTGCCAGGCATCAAAAAACTGCGAGTTTTCTGAAATTTCAGCAAACATTTTTTTCACCCATTCTTGATGATACTTCCATTTAATGATCAGTACTACAATCCCACTTGGCTCACCAAATTTCGTTCTTCTAGGTTTAAACCGTTCCTTTGCAGTAACCGTTTTCATGTTTAGGTTTCACTCTGTTTTCTCCTATATGGATACATGTAGTTGGAACTCTAAATCAAACACGGTTTTGTGCTAGCTCTTTGAAACTTGCACAATAATGTAGTTCCAAGTTCTATCGCTATGGTTTGTGTGCTATTGAAGTAGCCCCAGCAGAGACTGACGAGAATCCCTTTCATTGAAAGGGTTGCCAAGCTTCCAAAAAACTACGAGTTTCCTGAAATCTCAGCTACATTTTTTCACCCAATCTTGATGATACTTCCATTTAATGATCAGTACACCAATCGACCTTGGCTCACCAAATTTCGTTCTTCTAGGTTAAACCGTTCCTTTGCAATAATCGTTTTCATATTTACGTTTCACTCTGTTTTCTCCTATATAGATACATGCATTTGGAACTCTAAATCAAACACGGTTTGTGCTAGCTCTTTGAAACTTGGCACAATAATGTAGTTTCAAGTTCTATCGCTATGGTTTGTGTGCTATTGAAGTAGCCCCAAGCAGAGACTGACGAGAATCCCTTTCATAGAAAGGGGTTGCCAGGCTTCAAAAAACTGCGAGTTTCCTGAAATCTCAGCAAACATTTTTTCACCCAGTCTTGATGATACTTCCATTTAATGATCAGTACACGAATCCCACAGGCTCACCAAATTTCGTTCTTCTAGGTTAAAAAGTTCCTTTGCAGTAACCGTTTTCATGTTTAGTTTCACTCTGTTTTTCTCCTATATGGATACATGTAGTTGGAACTCTAAATCAAACACGGTTTGTGCTAGCTCTTTGAAACTTGGCACAATAATGTAGTTCCAAGTTCTATCGCTATGGTTTGTGTGCTATTGAAGTAGAACCAAGCAGAGACTGACGAGAATCCTTTCATTGAAAGGGGTTGCCAAGCTTCCAAAAACTACGAGTTTCCTGAAATCTCAGCTAACATTTTTTCACCCAATCTTGATGATACTTCCATTTAATGATCAGTACACCAATCCCACCTTCGCTCACCAAATTTCGTTCTTCTAGGTTAAACGTTCCTTTGCAGTAACCATTTTCATGTTTAGGTTTCACTCTGTTGTCTCTATATGGATACATGTGTTGGAACTCTAAATCAAACACGGTTTGTGCTAGCTCATTGAAACTTGGCACAATAATGTAGTTCCAAGTTCTATCGCTATGGTTTGTGTGCTATTGAAGTAGCCCCAAGCAGAGACTGACGAGAATCCCTTTCATAGAAAGGGGTTGCCAGGCATCAAAAAACTGCGAGTTTTCTGAAATTTCAGCAAACATTTTTTCACCCATTCTTGATGATACTTCCATTTAATGATCAGTACTACAATCCCACTTGGCTCACCAAATTTCGTTCTTCTAGGTTAAACCGTTCCTTTGCAGTAACCGTTTTCATGTTTAGGTTTCACTCTGTTTTCTCCTATATGGATACATGTAGTTGGAACTCTAAATCAAACACGGTTTGTGCTAGCTCTTTGAAACTTGGCACAATAATGTAGTTCCAAGTTCTATCGCTATGGTTTGTGTGCTATTGAAGTAGCCCAGCAGAGACTGACGAGAATCCCTTTCATTGAAAGGGGTTGCCAAGCTTCCAAAAAACTACGAGTTTCCTGAAATCTCAGCTAACATTTTTTCACCCAATCTTGATGATACTTCCATTTAATGATCAGTACACCAATCGACCTTGGCTCACCAAATTTCGTTCTTCTAGGTTAAACCGTTCCTTTGCAGTAATCGTTTTCATATTTTACGTTTCACTCTGTTTTCTCCTATATAGATACATGCATTTGGAACTCTAAATCAAACACGGTTTGTGCTAGCTCTTTGAAACTTGGCACAATAATGTAGTTTCAAGTTCTATCGCTATGGTTTGTGTGCTATTGAAGTAGCCCCAAGCAGAGACTGACGAGAATCCCTTTCATAGAAAGGGGTTGCCAGGCTTCAAAAAACTGCGAGTTTCCTGAAATCTCAGCAAACATTTTTTCACCCAGTCTTGATGATACTTCCATTTAATGATCAGTACACGAATCCCACTAGGCTCACCAAATTTCGTTCTTCTAGGTTAAAAAGTTCCTTTGCAGTAACCGTTTTCATGTTTAGGTTTCACTCTGTTTTCTCCTATATGGATACATGTAGTTGGAACTCTAAATCAAACACGGTTTGTGCTAGCTCTTTGAAACTTGGCACAATAATGTAGTTCCAAGTTCTATCGCTATGGTTTGTGTGCTATTGAAGTAGAACCAAGCAGAGACTGACGAGAATCCCTTTCATTGAAAGAGGTTGCCAAGCTTCCAAAAAACTACGAGTTTCCTGAAATCTCAGCTAACATTTTTTCACCCAATCTTGATGATACTTCCATTTAATGATCAGTACACCAATCCACCTTGGCTCACCAAATTTCGTTCTTCTAGGTTAAACCGTTCCTTTGCAGTAACCATTTTCATGTTTAGGTTTCACTCTGTTGTCTCCTATATGGATACATGTGTTGGAACTCTAAATCAAACACGGTTTGTGCTAGCTCTTTGAAACTTGGCACAATAATGTAGTTCCAAGTTCTATCCCTAGGGTTTGTGTGCTATTGAAGTAGCCCCAAGCAGAGACTGACGAGAATCCCTTTCATTGAAAGGGGTTGCCAAGCTTCCAAAAAACTACGAGTTTCCAGAAATCTCAGCAAACATTTTTTCACCCAATCTTGATGATACTTCCATTTAATGATCAGTACACCAATCCCACTTGGCTCACCAAATTTCGTTCTTCTAGGTTAAACCGTTCCTTTGCAGTAACCATTTTCATGTTTAGGTTTCACTCTGTTTTCTCCTATATGGATACATGTAGTTGGAACTCTAAATCAAACACGGTTTGTGCTAGCTCTTTGAAACTTGGCACAATAATGTAGTTCCAAGTTCTTTCGCTATGGTTTGTGTGCTATTGAAGTAGCCCCAAGCAGAGACTGACGAGAATCCCTTTCATTGAAAAGGGGTTGCCAAGCTTCCAAAAAACTACGAGTTTCCTGAAATCTCAGCTAACATTTTTTCAACCAATCTTGATGATACTTCCATTTAATGATCAGTACACCAATCCACCTTGGCTCACCAAATTTCGTTTCTTCTAGGTTAAACCGTTCCTTTGCAGTAACCATTTTCATGTTTAGGTTTCACTCTGTTTTCTCCTATATGGATACATGTGTTGGAACTCTAAATCAAACACGGTTTGTGCTAGCTCTTTGAAACTTGGCACAATAATGTAGTTCCAAGTTCTATCGCTATGGTTTGTGTGCTATTGAAGTAGCCCCAAGCAGAGACTTACGAGAATCCCTTTCATTGAAAGGGGTTGCGAAGCTTCCAAAAAACTACGAGTTTCCTGAAATCTCAGCTAATATTTTTTCACCCAATCTTGATGATACTTCCATTTAATGTTCAGTACACCAATCCCACTTGACTCACCAAATTTCTTTCTTCTATGTTAAACCGTTCCTTTGCAGTAATCGTTTTCATATTTAGGTTTCACTCTGTTTTCTCCTATATAGATACATGTATTTGGAACTCTAAATCAAACACGGTTTGTGCTAGCTCTTTGAAAATTGGCACAATAATGTAGTTTCAAGTTCTATCCCTAGGGTTTGTGTGCTATTGAAGTAGCCCCAAGCAGAGACTGACGAGAATCCCTTTCATTGAAAGGGGTTGCCAAGCTTCCAAAAAACTACGAGTTTCCAGAAATCTCAGCAAACATTTTTTCACCCCAATCTTGATGATACTTCCAATTAATGATCAGTACACCAATCCCACTTGGCTCACCAAATTTCGTTCTTCTAGGTTAAACCGTTCCTTTGCAGTAACCATTTTCATGTTTAGGTTTCACTCTGTTTTCTCCTATATGGATACATGTGTTGGAACTCTAAATCAAACACGGTTTGTGCTAGCTCTTTGAAACTTGGCACAATAATGTAGTTCCAAGTTCTATCGCTATGGTTTGTGTGCTATTGAAGTAGCCCCAAGCAGAGACTTACGAGAATCCCTTTCATTGAAAGGGGTTGCCAAGCTTCCAAAAATCTACGAGTTTCCTGAAATCTCAGCTAACATTTTTTCACCCAATCTTGATGATACTTCCATTTAATGATCAGTACACCAATCGACCTTGGCTCACCAAATTTCGTTCTTCTAGGTTAAACCGTTCCTTTGCAGTAATCGTTTTCATATTTACGTTTCACTCTGTTTTCTCCTATATAGATACGTGTAGTTGGAACTCTAAATCAAACACGGTTTGTGCTAGCTCTTTGAAACTTGGCACAATAATGTAGTTCCAAGTTCTATCGCTATGGTTTGTGTGCTATTGAAGTAGACCCAAGCAGAGACTGACGAGAATCCCTTTCATTGAAAGGGGTTGCCAAGCTTCCAAAAAACTGCGAGTTTCCTGAAATCTCAGCAAACATTTTTTCACCCAATCTTGATGATACTTGCAGGTAGTGATCAGTACACGAATCCACTTGCCTCACCAAATTTCGTTCTTCTAGGTTAAACCGTTCCTTTGCAGTAACCGTTTTCATGTTTAGGTTTCACTCTGTTTTCTCCTATATGGATACATGTAGTTGGAACTCTAAATCAAACACGGTTTGTGCTAGCTCTTTGAAACATGGCACAATAATGTAGTTCCAAGTTCTATCGCTATGGTTTGTGTGCTATTGAAGTAGCCACAAGCAGAGACTGACGAGAATCCCTTTCATTGAAAGGGGTTGCCAAGCTTCCAAAAAACTGCGTGTTTCCTGAAATCTCAGCAAACATTTTTTCACCCAATCTTGATGATACTTGCAGGTAGTGATCAGTACATGAATCCCACTTGGCTCACTAAATTTTGTTCTTCTAGGTTAAACCGTTCCTTTGCAGTAACCGTTTTCATGTTTAGGTTTCACTCTGTTTTCTCCTATATGGATACATGTAGTTGGAACTCTAAATCAAACACGGTTTGTGCTAGCTCTTTGAAACTTGGCACAATAATGTAGTTCCAAGTTCTATCGCTATGGTTTGTGTGCTATTGAAGTAGCCCCAAGCAGAGACTGAGGAGAATCCCTTTCATTGAAAGGGGTTGCCAGGCTTCCAAAAAACTGGAGTTTCCTGAAATCTCAGCAAACATTTTTTCACCCAATCTTGATGATACTTCTATTTAATAATCAGTACACCAATCCCACTTGGCTCACCAAATTTCGTTCTTCTAGGTTAAACCGTTCCTTTGCAGTAACCGTTTTCATGTTTAGGTTTCACTCTGTTTTCTCCTATATGGATACATGTAGTTGGAACTCTAAATCAAACACGGTTGTGCTAGCTCTTTGAAACTTGGCACAATAATGTAGTTCCAAGTTCTATCGCTATGGTTTGTGTGCTATTGAAGTAGCCCCAAGCAGAGACTGACGAGAATCCCTTTCATTGAAAGGGGTTGCCAAGCTTCCAAAAAACTACGAGTTTCCTGAAATCTCATCTAACATTTTTTCACCCAATCTTGATGATACTTCCATTTAATGATCAGCACACCAATCCCACTTGGCTCACCAAATTTCGTTCTTCTAGGTTAAAACCGTTCCTTTGCAGTAACCGTTTTCATGTTTAGGTTTCACTCTGTTTTCTCCTATATGGATACATGTAGTTGGAACTCTAAATCAAACACGGTTTGTGCTAGCTATTTGAAACTTGGCACAATAATGTAGTTCCAAGTTCTATCGCTATGGTTTGTGTGCTATTGAAGTAGTCCCAAGCAGAGACTGACGAGAATCAATTTCATTGAAAGGGGTTGGAGGCTCCAAAAAACTGCGAGTTTCCTGAAATCTCAGCAAACATTTTTTCACCCAATCTTGATGATACTTCCATTTAATGATCAGTACACCAATCCCACTTGGCTCACCAAATTTCGTTCTTCTAGCTTAAAACGTTCCTTTGCAGTAACCGTTTTCATGTTTAGGTTTCACTCTGTTTTCTCCTATATAGATACGTGTAGTTGGAACTCTAAATCAAACACGGTTTGTGCTAGCTCTTTGAAACTTGGCACAATAATGTAGTTCCAAGTTCTATCGCTATGGTTTGTGTGCTATTGAAGTAGACCCAAGCAGAGACTGACGAGAATCCCTTTCATTGAAAGGGGTTGCCAAGCTTCCAAAAAACTGCGAGTTTCCTGAAATCTCAGCAAACATTTTTTCACCCAATCTTGATGATACTTGCAGGTAGTGATCAGTACACGAATCCCACTTGCCTCACCAAATTTCGTTCTTCTAGGTTAAACCGTTCCTTTGCAGTAACCGTTTTCATGTTTAGTTTCACTCTGTTTTCTCCTATATGGATACATGTAGTTGGAACTCTAAATCAAACACGGTTTGTGCTAGCTCTTTGAAACTTGGCACAATAATGTAGTTCCAAGTTCTATCGCTATGGTTTGTGTGCTATTGAAGTAGCCACAAGCAGAGACTGACGAGAATCCCTTTCATTGAAAGGGGTTGCCAAGCTTCCAAAAAACTGCGAGTTTCCTGAAATCTCAGCAAACATTTTTTCACCCAATCTTCATGATACTTGCAGGTAGTGATCAGTACATGAATCCCACTTGGCTCACTAAATTTTGTTCTTCTAGGTTAAACCGTTCCTTTGCAGTAACCGTTTTCATGTTTAGGTTTCACTCTGTTTTCTCCTATATGGATACATGTAGTTGGAACTCTAAATCAAACACGGTTTGTGCTAGCTCTTTGAAACTTGGCACAATAATGTAGTTCCAAGTTCTATCGCTATGGTTTGTGTGCTATTGAAGTAGCCCCAAGCAGAGACTGACGAGAATCCCTTTCAGTGAAAGGGGTTGCCAAGCTTCCAAAAAAATACGAGTTTCCTGAAATATCAGCAAACATTTTTTCACCCAATCTTGATGATACTTCTATTTAATGATCAGTACACCAATCCCACTTGGCTCACCAAATTTCGTTCTTCTAGGTTAAACCGTTCCTTTGCAGTAACCGTTTTCATGTTTAGGTTTCACTCTGTTTTCTCCTATATGGATACATGTAGTTGGAACTCTAAATCAAACACTGTTTGTGCTAGCTCTTTGAAACATGGCACAATAATGTAGTTCCAAGTTCTATCGCTATGGTTTGTGTGCTATTGAAGTAGCCCCAAGCAGAGACTGACGAGAATCCCTTTCATTGAAAGGGTTTGCCAAGCTTCCAAAAAACTGCGAGTTTCCTGAAATCTCAGCAAACATTTTTTCACCCAATCTTGATGATACTTCCATTTAATGATCAGTACACCAATCCACCTTGGCTCACCAAATTTCGTTCTTCTAGGTTAAACCGTTCCTTTGCAGTAACCGTTTTCATGTTTAGGTTTCACTCTGTTTTCTCCTATATGGATACATGTATTTGGAACTCTAAATCAAACACGGTTTGTGCTAGCTCTTTGAAACTTGGCACAATAATGTATTTCCAAGTTCTATCGCTATGGTTTGTGTGCTATTGAAGTAGCCCAAGCAGAGACTGACGAGAATCCCTTTCCATTGAAAGGGGTTGCCAAGCTTCCAAAAAACTACGAGTTTCCTGAAATCTCAGCTAACATTTTTTCAACCAATCTTGATGATACTTCCATTTAATGATCAGTACACCAATCCACTTGGCTCACCAAATTTCGTTCTTCTAGGTTAAACCGTTCCTTTGCAGTAACCATTTTCATGTTTAGGTTTCACTCTGTTTTCTCCTATATGGATACATGTAGTTGGAACTCTAAATCAAACACGGTTTGTGCTAGCTCTTTGAAACTTGGCACAATAATGTAGTTCCAAGTTCTATGGCTATGGTTTGTGTGCTATTGAAGTAGCCCCAAGCAGAGACTGACGAGAATCCCTTTCAATGAAAGGGGTTGCCAAGCTTCCAAAAAACTACGAGTTTCCTGAAATATCAGCAAACATTTTTTCACCCAATCTTTATGATACTTGCAGGTTGTGATCAGTACACGAATCTCACTTGGCTCACTAAAATTTCGTTCTTCTAGGTTTAACCGTTCCTTTGCAGTAACCGTTTTCATGTTTAGGTTTCACTCTGTTTTCTCCTATATGGATACATGTAGTTGGAACTCTAAATCAAACACGGTTTGTGCTAGCTCTTTGAAACTTGGCACAATAATGTAGTTCCAAGTTCTATCGCTATGGTTTGTGTGCTATTGAAGTAGCCCCAAGCAGAGACTGACGAGAATCCCTTTCATAGAAAGGAGTTGCCAGGCTTCCAAAAAACTGCGAGTTTCCTGAAATCTCAGCAGACATTTTTTCACCCAATCTTGATGATACTTCCATTTAATGATCAGTACACCAATCCCACTTGGCTCAACAAATTTCGTTCATCTAGGTTAAACCGTTCCTTTGCAGTAATCGTTTTCATATTTAGGTTTCACTCTGTTTTCTCCTGTATAGGATACATGTAGTTGGAACTCTAAATCAAACACGGTTTGTGCTAGCTCTTTGAAACATGGCACAATAATGTAGTTCCAAGTTCTATCGCTATGGTTTGTGTGCTATTGAAGTAGCCCCAAGCAGAGACTGACGAGAATCCCTTTCATTGAAAGGGGTTGCCAAGCTTCCAAAAAACTACGAGTTTCCTGAAATCTCAGCAAACATTTTTTCACCCAATCTTGATGATACTTCCATTTAATGATCAGTACACCAATCCCACTTGGCTCACCAAATTTCGTTCTTCTAGGTTAAACCGTTCCTTTGCAGTAACCGTTTTCATGTTTAGGTTTCACTCTGTTTTCTCCTATATGGATACATGTAGTTGGAACTCTAAATCAAACATGGTTTGTGCTAGCTCTTTGAAACTTGGCACAATAATGTAGTTCCACGTTCTATCGCTATGGTTTGTGTGCTATTGAAGTAGCCCCAAGCAGAGACTGACGAGAATCCCTTTCATTGAAAGGGGTTGCCAAGCTTCCAAAAAACTACGAGTTTCCTGAAATCTCAGCAAACATTTTTTCACCCAATCTTGATGATACTTCCATTTAATGATCAGTACACCAATCCCACTTGGCTCACCAAATTTCGTTCTTGTAGGTTAAACCGTTCCTTTGCAGTAACCGTTTTCATGTTTAGGTTTCACTCTGTTTTCTCCTATATGGATACATGTAGTTGGAACTCTAAATCAAACACGGTTTGTGCTAGCTCTTTGAAACTTGGCACAATAATGTAGTTCCAAGTTCTATCGCTAAGGTTTGTGTGCTATTGAAGTAGCCCAAGCAGAGACTGATGAGAATCCCTTTCATAGAATGGGGTTGCCAGGCTTCCAAAAAACTGCGAGTTTCCTGAAATCTCAGCAAACATTTTTTCACCCAGTCTTGATGATACTTCCATTTAATGATCAGTACACCAATCCCACTTGGCTCACCAAATTTCGTTCTTCTAGGTTAAACCGTTCCTTTGCAGTAACCGTTTTCATGTTTAGGTTTCACTCTGTTTTCTTCTATATGGATACATGTAGTTGGAACTCTAAATCAAACACGGTTTGTGCTAGCTCTTTGAAACTTGGCACAATAATGTAGTTCCAAGTTCTATCGCTATGGTTTGTGTGCTATTGAAATAGCCCCAAGCAGAGACTGACGAGAATCCCTTTCATTGAAAGGGGTTGCCAAGCTTCCAAAAAACTACGAGTTTCCTGAAATCTCAGCTAACATTTTTTCACCCAATCTTGATGATACTTCCATTTAATGATCAGTACACCAATCCCACTTGGCTCACCAAATTTCGTTCTTCTATGTTAAACCGTTCCTTTGCAGTAACCGTTTTCATGTTTAGGTTTCACTCTGTTTTCTCCTATATGGATACATGTAGTTGGAACTCTAAATCAAACACGGTTTGTGCTAGCTCTTTGAAACTTGGCACAATAATGTAGTTCCAAGTTCTATCGCTAGGGTTTGTGTGCTATTGAAGTAGCCCCAAGCAGAGACTGACGAGAATCCCTTTCATTGAAAGGGGTTGCCAGGCTTCCAAAAAACTGGGAGTTTCCTGAAATCTCAGCAAACATTTTTTCACCCAATCTTGATGATACTTCCATTTAATGATCAGTACACCAATCCCACTTGGCTCACCAAATTTCGTTCTTCTAGGTTAAAACGTTCCTTTGCAGTAACCGTTTTCATGTTTAGGTTTCACTCTGTTTTCTCCTATATGGATACATGTAGTTGGAACTCTAAATCAAACACGGTTTGTGCTAGCTCTTTGAAACTTGGCACAATAATGTAGTTCCAAGTTCTATCGCTATGGTTTGTGTGCTATTGAAGTAGTCCCAAGCAGAGACTGACGAGAATCAATTTCATTGAAAGGGGTTGGAGGCTCCAAAAAACTGCGAGTTTCCTGAAATCTCAGCAAACATTTTTTCACCCAATCTTGATGATACTTCCATTTAATGATCAGTACACCAATCCCACTTGGCTCACCAAATTTCGTTCTTCTAGCTTAAAACGTTCCTTTGCAGTAACCGTTTTCATGTTTAGGTTTCACTCTGTTTTCTCCTATATAGATACGTGTAGTTGGAACTCTAAATCAAACACGGTTTGTGCTAGCTCTTTGAAACTTGGCACAATAATGTAGTTCCAAGTTCTATCGCTATGGTTTGTGTGCTATTGAAGTAGACCCAAGCAGAGACTGACGAGAATCCCTTTCATTGAAAGGGGTTGCCAAGCTTCCAAAAAACTGCGAGTTTCCTGAAATCTCAGCAAACATTTTTTCACCCAATCTTGATGATACTTGCAGGTAGTGATCAGTACACGAATCCCACTTGCCTCACCAAATTTCGTTCTTCTAGGTTAAACCGTTCCTTTGCAGTAACCGTTTTCATGTTTAGGTTTCACTCTGTTTTCTCCTATATGGATACATGTAGTTGGAACTCTAAATCAAACACGGTTTGTGCTAGCTCTTTCAAACTTGGCACAATAATGTAGTTCCAAGTTCTATCGCTATGGTTTGTGTGCTATTGAAGTAGTCCCAAGCAGAGACTGACGAGAATCAATTTCATTGAAAGGGGTTGGAGGCTCCAAAATACTGCGAGTTTCCTGAAATCTCAGCAAACATTTTTTCACCCAATCTTGATGATACTTCCATTTAATGATCAGTACACCAATCCCACTTGGCTCACCAAATTTCGTTCTTCTAGCTTAAAACGTTCCTTTGCAGTAACCGTTTTCATGTTTAGGTTTCACTCTGTTTTCTCCTATATAGATACGTGTAGTTGGAACTCTAAATCAAACACGGTTTGTGCTAGCTCTTTGAAACTTGGCACAATAATGTAGTTCCAAGTTCTATCGCTATGGTTTGTGTGCTATTGAAGTAGACCCAAGCAGAGACTGACGAGAATCCCTTTCATTGAAAGGGGTTGCCAAGCTTCCAAAAAACTGCGAGTTTCCTGAAATCTCAGCAAACATTTTTTCACCCAATCTTGATGATACTTGCAGGTAGTGATCAGTACACGAATCCCACTTGCCTCACCAAATTTCGTTCTTCTAGGTTAAACCGTTCCTTTGCAGTAACCGTTTTCATGTTTAGGTTTCACTCTGTTTTCTCCTATATGGATACATGTAGTTGGAACTCTAAATCAAACACGGTTTGTGCTAGCTCTTTGAAACTTGGCACAATAATGTAGTTCCAAGTTCTATCGCTATGGTTTGTGTGCTATTGAAGTAGCCACAAGCAGAGACTGACGAGAATCCCTTTCATTGAAAGGGGTTGCCAAGCTTCCAAAAAACTGCGAGTTTCCTGAAATCTCAGCAAACATTTTTTCACCCAATCTTCATGATACTTGCAGGTAGTGATCAGTACATGAATCCCACTTGGCTCACTAAATTTTGTTCTTCTAGGTTAAACCGTTCCTTTGCAGTAACCGTTTTCATGTTTAGGTTTCACTCTGTTTTCTCCTATATGGATACATGTAGTTGGAACTCTAAATCAAACACGGTTTGTGCTAGCTCTTTGAAACTTGGCACAATAATGTAGTTCCAAGTTCTATCGCTATGGTTTGTGTGCTATTGAAGTAGCCCCAAGCAGAGACTGACGAGAATCCCTTTCAGTTAAAGGGGTTGCCAAGCTTCCAAAAAAATACGAGTTTCCTGAAATATCAGCAAACATTTTTTCACCCAATCTTGATGATACTTCTATTTAATGATCAGTACACCAATCCACTTGGCTCACCAAATTTCGTTCTTCTAGGTTAAACCGTTCCTTTGCAGTAACCGTTTTCATGTTTAGGTTTCACTCTGTTTTCTCCTATATGGATACATGTAGTTGGAACTCTAAATCAAACACTGTTTGTGCTAGCTCTTTGAAACATGGCACATTAATGTAGTTCCAAGTTCTATCGCTATGGTTTGTGTGCTATTGAAGTAGCCCCAAGCAGAGACTGACGAGAATCCCTTTCATTGAAAGGGGTTTGCCAAGCTTCCAAAAAACTGCGAGTTTCCTGAAATCTCAGCAAACATTTTTTCACCCAATCTTGATGATACTTCCATTTAATGATCAGTACACCAATCCACCTTGGCTCACCAAATTTCGTTCTTCTAGGTTAAACCGTTCCTTTGCAGTAACCGTTTTCATGTTTAGGTTTCACTCTGTTTTCACCTATATGGATACATGTATTTGGAACTCTAAATCAAACACGGTTTGTGCTAGCTCTTTGAAACTTGGCACAATAATGTATTTCCAAGTTCTCTCGCTATGGTTTGTGTGCTATTGAAGTAGCCACAAGCAGAGACTGACGAGAATCCCTTTCATTGAAAGGGGTTGCCAAGCTTCCAAAAAACTACGAGTTTCCTGAAATCTCAGCTAACATTTTTTCAACCAATCTTGATGATACTTCCATTTAATGATCAGTACACCAATCCACCTTGGCTCACCAAATTTCGTTCTTCTAGGTTAAACCGTTCCTTTGCAGTAACCATTTTCATGTTTAGGTTTCACTCTGTTTTCTCCTATATGGATACATGTAGTTGGAACTCTAAATCAAACACGGTTTGTGCTAGCTCTTTCAAACTTGGCACAATAATGTAGTTCCAAGTTCTATGGCTATGGTTTGTGTGCTATTGAAGTAGCCCCAAGCAGAGACTGACGAGAATCCCTTTCAATGAAAGGGGTTGCCAAGCTTCCAAAAAACTACGAGTTTCCTGAAATATCAGCAAACATTTTTTCACCCAATCTTTATGATACTTGCAGGTTGTGATCAGTACACGAATCTCACTTGGCTCACTAAATTTCGTTCTTCTAGGTTTCACCGTTCCTTTGCAGTAACCGTTTTCATGTTTAGGTTTCACTGTGTTTTCTCCTATATGGATACATGTAGTTGGAACTCTAAATCAAACACGGTTTGTGCTAGCTCTTTGAAACTTGGCACAATAATGTAGTTCCAAGTTCTATCGCTATGGTTTGTGTGCTATTGAAGTAGCCCCAAGCAGAGACTGACGAGAATCCCTTTCATAGAAAGGGGTTGCCAGGCTTCAAAAAAACTGCGAGTTTCCTGAAATCTCAGCAGACATTTTTTCACCCAATCTTGATGATACTTCCATTTAATGATCAGTACACCAATCCCACTTGGCTCACCAAATTTCGTTCATCTAGGTTAAACCGTTCCTTTGCAGTAATCGTTTTCATATTTAGGTTTCACTCTGTTTTCTCCTGTATAGATACATGTAGTTGGAACTCTAAATCAAACACGGTTTGTGCTAGCTCTTTGAAACTTGGCACAATAATGTAGTTCCAAGTTCTATCGCTATGGTTTGTGTGCTATTGAAGTAGCCCCAAGCAGAGACTGACGAGAATCCCTTTCATTGAAAGGGGTTGCCAAGCTTCCAAAAAACTACGAGTTTCCTGAAATATCAGCAAACATTTTTTCACCCAATCTTGATGATACTTCCATTTAATGATCAGTACACGAATCCCACTTGGCTCACCAAATTTCGTTCTTCTAGGTTAAACCGTTCCTTTGCAGTAACCGTTTTCATGTTTAGGTTTCACTCTGTTTTCTCCTATATGGATACATGTAGTTGGAACTCCAAATCAAACATGGTTTGTGCTAGCTCTTTGAAACTTGGCACAATAATGTAGTTCCACGTTCTATCGCTATGGTTTGTGTGCTATTGAAGTAGCCCCAACAGAGACTGACGAGAATCCCTTTCATTGAAAGGGGTTGCCAAGCTTCCAAAAAACTACGAGTTTCCTGAAATCTCAGCAAACATTTTTTCACCCAATCTTGATGATACTTCTATTTAATAATCAGTACACCAATCCCACTTGGCTCACCAAATTTCGTTCTTGTAGGTTAAACCGTTCCTTTGCAGTAACCGTTTTCATGTTTAGGTTTCACTCTGTTTTCTCCTATATGGATACATGTAGTTGGAACTCTAAATCAAACACGGTTTGTGCTAGCTCTTTGAAACTTGGCACAATAATGTAGTTCCAAGTTCTATCGCTAAGGTTTGTGTGCTATTGAAGTAGCCCCAAGCAGAGACTGATGAGAATCCCTTTCATAGAATGGGGTTGCCAGGCTTCCAAAAAACTGCGAGTTTCCTGAAATCTCAGCAAACATTTTTTCACCCAGTCTTGATGATACTTCCATTTAATGATCAGTACACCAATCCCACTTGGCTCACCAAATTTCGTTCTTCTAGGTTAAACCGTTCCTTTGCAGTAACCGTTTTCATGTTTAGGTTTCACTCTGTTTTCTTCTATATGGATACATGTAGTTGGAACTCTAAATCAAACACGGTTTGTGCTAGCTCTTTGAAACTTGGCACAATAATGTAGTTCCAAGTTCTATCGCTAGGGTTTGTGTGCTATTGAAGTATCCCCAAGCAGAGACTGACGAGAATCCCTTTCATTGAAAGGGGTTGCCAGGCTTCCAAAAAACTGGGAGTTTCCTGAAATCTCAGCAAACATTTTTTCACCCAATCTTGATGATACTTCCATTTAATGATCAGTACACCAATCCACTTGGCTCACCAAATTTCGTTCTTCTAGGTTAAAACGTTCCTTTGCAGTAACCGTTTTCATGTTTAGGTTTCACTCTGTTTTCTCCTATATGGATACATGTAATTGGAACTCTAAATCAAACACGGTTTGTGCTAGCTCTTTGAAACTTGGCACAATAATGTAGTTCCAAGTTCTATCGCTATGGTTTGTGTGCTATTGAAGTAGTCCCAAGCAGAGACTGACGAGAATCAATTTCATTGAAAGGGGTAGGAGGCTCCAAAAAACTGCGAGTTTCCTGAAATCTCAGCAAACATTTTTTCACCCAATCTTGATGATACTTGCAGGTAGTGATCAGTACACGAATCCCACTTGCCTCACCAAATTTCGTTCTTCTAGGTTAAACCGTTCCTTTGCAGTAACCGTTTTCATGTTTAGGTTTCACGCTGTTTTCTCCTATATGGATACATGTAGTTGGAACTCTAAATCAAACACGGTTTGTGCTAGCTCTTTGAAACTTGTCAGAATAATGTAGTTCCAACTTCTATCGCTATGGTTTGTGTGCTATTGAAGTAGCCCCAAGCAGAGACTGACGAGAATCCCTTTCATTGAAAGCGGTTGCCAAGCTTCCAAAAATCTACGAGTTTCCTGAAATCTAGGCAAACATTTTTTCACCCAATGTTGATGATACTTCTATTTAATAATCAGTACACCAATCCCACTTGGCTCACCAAATTCGTTCTTCTAGGTTAAACCGTTCCTTTGCAGTAACCGTTTTCATGTTTAGGTTTCACTCTGTTTTCTCCTATATGGATACATGTAGTTGGAACTCTAAATCAAACACGGTTTGTGCTAGCTCTTTCAAACTTGGCACAATAATGTAGTTCCAAGTTCTATGGCTATGGTTTGTGTGCTATTGAAGTAGCCCCAAGCAGAGACTGACGAGAATCCCTTTCAATGAAAGGGGTTGCCAAGCTTCCAAAAAACTACGAGTTTCCTGAAATATCAGCAAACATTTTTTCACCCAATCTTTATGATACTTGCAGGTTGTGATCAGTACACGAATCTCACTTGGCTCACTAAATTTCGTTCTTCTAGGTTTAACCGTTCCTTTGCAGTAACCGTTTTCATGTTTAGGTTTCACTCTGTTTTCTCCTATATGGATACATGTAGTTGGAACTCTAAATCAAACACGGTTTGTGCTAGCTCTTTGAAACTTGGCACAATAATGTAGTTCCAAGTTCTATCGCTATGGTTTGTGTGCTATTGAAGTAGCCCCAAGCAGAGACTGACGAGAATCCCTTTCATAGAAAGGGGTTGCCAGGCTTCAAAAAACTGCGAGTTTCCTGAAATCTCAACAGACATTTTTTCACCCAATCTTGATGATACTTCCATTTAATGATCAGTACACCAATCCCACTTGGCTCACCAAATTTCGTTCATCTAGGTTAAACCGTTCCTTTGCAGTAATCGTTTTCATATTTAGGTTTCACTCTGTTTTCTCCTGTATAGATACATGTAGTTGGAACTCTAAATCAAACACGGTTTGTGCTAGCTCTTTGAAACTTGGCACAATAATGTAGTTCCAAGTTCTATCGCTATGGTTTGTGTGCTATTGAAGTAGCCCCAAGCAGAGACTGACGAGAATCCCTTTCATTGAAAGGGGTTGCCAAGCATCCAAAAAACTACGAGTTTCCTGAAATCTCAGCAAACATTTTTTCACCCAATCTTGATGATACTTCCATTTAATGATCAGTACACGAATCCCACTTGGCTCACCAAATTTCGTTCTTCTAGGTTAAACCGTTCCTTTGCAGTAACCGTTTTCATGTTTAGGTTTCACTCTGTTTTCTCCTATATGGATACATGTAGTTGGAACTCCATATCAAACATGGTTTGTGCTAGCTCTTTGAAACTTGGCACAATAATGTAGTTCCACGTTCTATCGCTATGGTTTGTGTGCTATTGAAGTAGCCCCAACAGAGACTGACGAGAATCCCTTTCATTGAAAGGGGTTGCCAAGCTTCCAAAAAACTACGAGTTTCCTGAAATCTCAGCAAACATTTTTTCACCCAATCTTGATGATACTTCTATTTAATAATCAGTACACCAATCCCACGTGGCTCACCAAATTTCGTTCTTGTAGGTTTAAACCGTTCCTTTGCAGTAACCGTTTTCATGTTTAGGTTTCACTCTGTTTTCTCCTATATGGATACATGTAGTTGGAACTCTAAATCAAACACGGTTTGTGCTAGCTCTTTGAAACTTGGCACAATAATGTAGTTCCAAGTTCTATCGCTAAGGTTTGTGTGCTATTGAAGTAGCCCCAAGCAGAGACTGATGAGAATCCCTTTCATAGAATGGGGTTGCCAGGCTTCCAAAAAACTGCGAGTTTCCTGAAATCTCAGCAAACATTTTTTCACCCAGTCTTGATGATACTTCCATTTAATGATCAGTACACCAATCCCACTTGGCTCACCAAATTTCGTTCTTCTAGGTTAAACCGTTCCTTTGCAGTAACCGTTTTCATGTTTAGGTTTCACTCTGTTTTCTTCTATATGGATACATGTAGTTGGAACTCTAAATCAAACACGGTTTGTGCTAGCTCTTTGAAACTTGGCACAATAATGTAGTTCCAAGTTCTATCGCTATGGTTTGTGTGCTATTGAAATAGCCCCAAGCAGAGACTGACGAGAATCCCTTTCATTGAAAGGGGTTGCCAAGCTTCCAAAAAACTACGAGTTTCCTGAAATCTCAGCTAACATTTTTTCACCCAATCTTGATGATACTTCCATTTAATGATCAGTACACCAATCCCACTTGGCTCACCAAATTTCGTTCTTCTATGTTAAACCGTTCCTTTGCAGTAACCGTTTAAATGTTTAGGTTTCACTCTGTTTTCTCCTATATGGATACATGTAGTTGGAACTCTAAATCAAACACGGTTTGTGCTAGCTCTTTGAAACTTGGCACAATAATGTAGTTCCAAGTTCTATCGCTATGGTTTGTGTGCTATTGAAGTAGCCCCAAGCAGAGACTGACGAGAATCCCTTTCATTGAAAGGGGTTGCCAAGCTTCCAAAAAACTACGAGTTTCCTGAAATCTCAGCAAACATTTTTTCACCCAATCTTGATGATACTTCCGTTTAATGATCAGTACACGAATCCCACTTGGCTCACCAAATTTCGTTCTTCTAGGTTAAACCGTTCCTTTGCTGTAACCGTTTTCATGTTTAGGTTTCACTCTGTTTTCTCCTATATGGATACATGTAGTTGGAACTCTAAATCAAACACGGTTTGTGCTAGCTCTTTGAAACTTTGCACAATAATGTAGTTCCAAGTTCTATCGCTAGGGTTTGTGTGCTATTGAAGTATCCCCAAGCAGAGACTGACGAGAATCCCTTTCATTGAAAGGGGTTGCCAGGCTTCCAAAAAACTGGGAGTTTCCTGAAATCTCAGCAAACATTTTTTCACCCAATCTTGATGATACTTCCATTTAATGATCAGTACACCAATCCCACTTGGCTCACCAAATTTCGTTCTTCTAGGTTAAAACGTTCCTTTGCAGTAACCGTTTTCATGTTTAGGTTTCACTCTGTTTTCTCCTATATGGATACATGTAATTGGAACTCTAAATCAAACACGGTTTGTGCTAGCTCTTTGAAACTTGGCACAATAATGTAGTTCCAAGTTCTATCGCTATGGTTTGTGTGCTATTGAAGTAGTCCCAAGCAGAGACTGACGAGAATCAATTTCATTGAAAGGGGTAGGAGGCTCCAAAAAACTGCGAGTTTCCTGAAATCTCAGCAAACATTTTTTCACCCAATATTGATGATACTTCCATTTAATGATCAGTACACCAATCCCACTTGGCTCACCAAATTTCGTTCTTCTAGGTTAAAACGTTCCTTTGCAGTAACCGTTTTCATGTTTAGGTTTCACTCTGTTTTCTCCTATATAGATACGTGTAGTTGGAACTCTAAATCAAACACGGTTTGTGCTAGCTCTTTGAAACTTGGCACAATAATGTAGTTCCAAGTTCTATCGCTATGGTTTGTGTGCTATTGAAGTAGACCCAAGCAGAGACTGACGAGAATCCCTTTCATTGAAAGGGGTTGCCAAGCTTCCAAAAAACTGCGAGTTTCCTGAAATCTCAGCAAACATTTTTTCACCCAATCTTGATGATACTTGCAGGTAGTGATCAGTACACGAATCCCACTTGCCTCACCAAATTTCGTTCTTCTAGGTTAAACCGTTCCTTTGCAGTAACCGTTTTCATGTTTAGGTTTCACGCTGTTTTCTCCTATATGGATACATGTAGTTGGAACTCTAAATCAAACACGGTTTGTGCTAGCTCTTTGAAACTTGTCAGAATAATGTAGTTCCAACTTCTATCGCTATGGTTTGTGTGCTATTGAAGTAGCCCCAAGCAGAGACTGACGAGAATCCCTTTCATTGAAAGCGGTTGCCAAGCTTCCAAAAATCTACGAGTTTCCTGAAATCTAGGCAAACATTTTTTCACCCAATCTTGATGATACTTCTATTTAATAATCAGTACACCAATCCCACTTGGCTCACCAAATTCGTTCTTCTAGGTTAAACCGTTCCTTTGCAGTAACCGTTTTCATGTTTAGGTTTCACTCTGTTTTCTCCTATATGGATACATGTAGTTGGAACTCTAAATCAAACACGGTTTGTGCTAGCTCTTTGTAACTTGGCACAATAATGTATTTCCAAGTTCTATCGCTAAGGTTTGTGTGCTATTGAAGTAGCCCCAAGCAGAGACTGACGAGAATCCCTTTCATAGAAAGGGGTTGCCAGGCTTCCAAAAAACTGCGAGTTTCCTGAAGTCTCAGCAAACATTTTTTCACCCAGGCTTGATGATACTTCCATTTAATGATCAGTACACCAATCCCACTTGGCTCACCAAATTTCGTTCTTCTAGGTTAAAACGTTCCTTTGCAGTAACCGTTTTCATGTTTAGGTTTCACTCTGTTTTCTCCTATATAGATACGTGTAGTTGGAACTCTAAATCAAACACGGTTTGTGCTAGCTCTTTGAAACTTGGCACAATAATGTAGTTCCAAGTTCTATCGCTATGGTTTGTGTGCTATTGAAGTAGCCCTAAGCAGAGATTGACGAGAATCAATTTCATTGAAAGGGGTTGGAGGCTTCCAAAAAACTGCGAGTTTCCTGAAATCTCAGCAAACATTTTTTCACCCAATCTTGATGATACTTCCATTTAATGATCAGTACACCAATCCCACTTGGCTCACCAAATTTCGTTCTTCTAGGTTAAAACGTTCCTTTGCAGTAAGCGTTTTCATGTTTAGGTTTCACTCTGTTTTCTCCTATATGGATACATGTAGTTGGAACTCTAAATCAAACACGGTTTGTGCTAGCTCTTTGAAACTTGACAAAATAATGTAGTTCCAAGTTCTATCGCTATGGTTTGTGTGCTATTGAAGTAGCCCCAAGCAGAGACTGACGAGAATCCCTTTCATTGAAAGGGGTTGCCAAGCTTCCAAAAAACTACGAGTTTTCTGAAATCTCAGCAAACATTTTTTCACCCAATCTTGATGATACATCTATTTAATGATCAGTACACCAATCCCACTTGGCTCACCAAATTTCGTTCTTCTAGGTTAAACCGTTCCTTTGCAGTAACCGTTTTCATGTTTAGGTTTCACTCTGTTTTCTCCTATATGGATACATGTAGTTGGAACTCTAAATCAAACACGGTTTGTGCTAGCTCTTTGAAACTTGGCACAATAATGTAGTTCCAAGTTCTATCGCTATGGTTTGTGTGCTATTGAAGTAGCCCCAAGCAGAGACTGACGAGAATCCCTTTCATAGAAAGGGGTTGCCAGGCTTCAAAAAACTGCGAGTTTCATGAAATCTCAGCAAACATTTTTTCACCCAGTCTTGATGATACTTCCATTTAATGATCAGTACACCAATCCCACTTGGCTCACCAAATTTCGTTCTTCTAGGTTAAAACGTTCCTTTGCAGTAACCGTTTTCATGTTTAGGTTTCACTTTGTTTTCTCCTATATGGATACATGTAGTTGGAACTCTAAATCAAACACGGTTTGTGCTAGCTCTTTGAAACTTGGCACAATAATGTAGTTCCAAGTTCTATCGCTATGGTTTGTGTGCTATTGACGTAGCCCCAAGCAGAGACTGAGGAGAATCCCTTTCATTGAAAGGGGTTGCCAAGCTTCCAAAAAACTACGAGTTTCCTGAAATCTCAGCAAACATTTTTTGACCCAATCTTGATGATACTTCCATTTAATGATCAGTACACGAATCCCACTTGGCTCACCAAATTTCGTTCTTCTAGTTTAAACCGTTCCTTTGCAGTAACCGTTTTCATGTTTAGGTTTCACTCTGTTTTCTCCTATATGGATACATGTAGTTGGAACTCTAAATCAAACACGGTTTGTGCTTGCTCTTTGAAACTTGGCAAAATAATGTAGTTTCAAGTTCTATCGCTATGGTTTGTGTGCTATTGATGTAGCCCCAAGCAGAGACTGATGAGAATTCCTTTCATTGAAAGGGTTGCCAAGCTTCCAAAAAACTACGAGTTTCCTGAAATCTCAGCTAACATTTTTTCACCCAATCTTGATGATACTTCCATTTAATGATCAGTACACCAATCCCACTTGGCTCACCAAATTTCGTTCTTCTAGGTTAAACCGTTCCTTTGCAGTAACCGTTTTCATGTTTAGGTTTCACTCTGTTTTCTCCTATATGGATACATGTAGTTGGAACTCTCAATCAAACACGGTTTGTGCTAGCTCTTTGAAACTTGGCACAATAATGTAGTTCCAAGTTCTATCGCTATGGTTTGTGTGCTATTGAAGTAGCCCCAAGCAGAGACTGACGAGAATCCCTTTCATTGAAAGGGGTTGCCAAGCTTCCAAAAAACTGCGAGTTTCCTGAAATCTCAGCAAACATTTTTTCACCCAATCTTGATGATACTTCCATTTAATGATCAGTACACCAATCCACCTAGCTCACCAAATTTCATTCTTCTAGGTTAAACCGTTCCTTTGCAATAACCGTTTCATGTTTAGGTTTCACTCTGTTTTCTCCTATATGGATACATGTAGTTGGAACTCTAAATCAAACAGGGTTTGTGCTAGCTCTTTGAAACGTGGCACAATAATGTAGTTCCAAGTTCTATCGCTATGGTTTGTGTGCTATTGAAGTAGCCCCAAGCAGAGACTGACGAGAATCCCTTTCATTGAAAGGGGTTGCCAAGCTTCCAAAAAACTACGAGTTTCCTGAAATCTCAGCTAACATTTTTTCACCCAATCTTGATGATACTTCCATTTAATGATCAGTACACCAATCCACCTTGGCTCAGCAAATTTCGTTCTTCTATGTTAAATCGTTCCTTTGCAGTAACCATTTTCATGTTTAGGTTTCACTCTGTTTTCTCCTATATGGATACATGTAGTTGGAACTCTAAATCAAACACGGTTTGTGCTGGCTCTTTGAACCTTGGCACAATAATATAGTTCCAAGTTCTATCGCTATGGTTTGTGTGCTATTGAAGTAGCCCCAAGCAGAGACTGACGAGAATCACTTTCATTGAAAGGGGTTGCCAAGCTTCCAAAAAACTACGAGTTTCCTGAAATCTCAGCAAATATTTTTTCACCCAATCTTGATGATACTTCTATTTAATGATCAGTACACCAATCCCACTTGGCTCACCAAATTTTGTTCTTCTAGGTTAAACCGTTCCTTTGCAGTAACCGTTTTCATGTTTAGGTTTCAGTCTGTTTTCTCCTATATGGATACATGTAGTTGGAACTCTAAATCAAACACGGTTTGTGCTAGCTCTTTGAAACTTGGCAAAATAATGTAGTTCCAAGTTCTATGGCTATGGTTTGTGGGCTATTGAAGTAGCCCCAAGCAGACACTGACGAGAATACCTTTCATTGAAAGGGGTTATCAAGCTTCCAAAAAACTACGAGTTTCCTGAAATCTCAGCAAACATTTTTTCACCCAATCTTGATGATACTTCCATTTAATGATCAGTACACCAATCCCACTTGGCTCACCAAATTTCCTTCTACTAGGTTAAACCGTTCCTTTGCAGTAATCGTTTTCATATTTAGGTTTCAGTCTGTTTTCTCCTATATAGATACATGTAGTTGGAACTCTAAATGAAACATGGTTTGTGCTAGCTCTTTGAAACTTGGCACAATAATGTAGTTTCAAGTTCTATCGCTAGGGTTTGTGTGCTATTGAAGTAGCCCCAAGCAGAGACTGACGAGAATCCCTTTCATTGAAAGGGGTTGCCAAGCTTCCAAAAAACTACGAGTTTCCTGAAATCTCAGCAAACATTTTTTCACCCAATCTTGATGATACTTCCATTTAATGATCAGTACACCAATCCCACTTGGCTCACCAAATTTCGTTCTTCTAGGTTAAACCGTTCCTTTGCAGTAACCGTTTTCATGTTTAGGTTTCACTCTGTTTTCTCCTATATGGATACATGTAGTTGGTACTCTAAATCAAACACGGTTTGTGCTAGCTCTTTGAAACTTGGCACAATAATATAGTTCCAAGTTCTATCGCTATGGTTTGTGTGCTATTGAAGTAGCCCCAAGCAGAGACTGACGAGAATCCCTTTCACTGATAGGGGTTGCCAAGCTTCCAAAAAACTACGAGTTTCCTGAAATCTAAGCAAACATTTTTTCACCCAATCTTGATGATACTTCCATTTAATGATCAGTACACAAATCCCACTTGGCTCACCAAATTTCGTTCTTCTAGGTTAAACCGTTCCTTTGCAGTAACCGTTTTCATGTTTAGGTTTCACTCTGTTCTCTCCTATATGGATACATGTAGTTGGAACTCTAAATCAAACACGGTTTGTGCTAGCTCTTTGAAAGTTGGCACAATAATGTAGTTCCAAGTTCTGTCGCTATGATTTGTGTGCTATTGAAGTAGCCCCAAGCAGAGACTGACGAGAATCCCTTTCATTGAAAGGGGTTGCCAAGCTTCCAAAAAACTGCGAGTTTCCTGAAATCTCAGCAAACATTTTTTCACCCAGTCTTGATGATACTTCCATTTAATGATCAGTACACCAATCCCAGTTGGCTCACCAAATTTCGTTCTTCTAGGTTAAAACGTTCCTTTGCAGTAACCGTTTTCATGTTTAGGTTTCACTGTTTTCTCCTATATAGATACATGTAGTTGGAACTCTAAATCAAACACGTTTGTGCAAGCTCTTTGAAACTTGGCACAATAATGTAGTTCCAAGTTCTATCAATAGGGTTTGTGTGCTATTGAAGTAGCCCCAAGCAGAGACTTACGAGAATCACTTTCATTGAAAGGGGTTGGGAGGCTTCCAAAAAACTGCGAGGTTCCTGAAATCTCAGCAAACATTTTTTCACCCAATCTTGATGATACTTGCAGGTAGTGATCAGTACACGAATCCCACTTGGCTCAACAAATTTCGTTCTTCTAGGTTAAACCGTTCCTTTGCAGTAACCGTTTTCATGTTTAGGTTTAACTCTGTTTTCTCCTATATGGATACATGTAGTTGGAACTCTAAATCAAACACGGTTTGTGCTAGCTCTTTGAAACTTGGCACAATAATGTAGTTCCAAGTTCTATCGCTATGGTTTGTGTGCTATTGAAGTAGCCCCAAGCAGAGACTGACGAGAATCCCTTTCATTGAAATGGGTTGCCAAGCTTCCAAAAAACTGCGAGTTTCCTGAAATCTCAGCATACATTTTTTCACCCAATCTTGATGATAGTTCCATTTAATGATCAGTACACCAATCCCACTTGGCTCAACAAATTTCGTTCTTCTATGTTAAACCGTTCCTTTGCAGTAACCGTTTTCATGTTTAGGTTTCGCTCTGTTTTCTCCTATATGGATACATGTAGTTGGAACTCTAAATCAAACACGGTTTGTGCTAGCTCTTTGAAACTTGGCACAATAATGTAGTTCCAAGTTCTATCGCTATGGTTTGTGTGCTATTGAAGTAGCTCCAAGCAGAGACTGACGAGAATCCCTTTCATTGAAAGGGGTTGCCAAGCTTCCAAAAAACTACGAGTTTCCTGAAATATCAGCAAACATTTTTTCACCCAATCTTGATGATACTTCCATTTAATGATCAGTACACGAATCCCACTTGGCTCACCAAATTTCGTTCTTCTAGGTTAAGCCGTTCCTTTGCAGTAACCGTTTTCATGTTTAGGTTTCACTCTGTTTTCTCCTATATGGATACATGTAGTTGGAACTCTAAATCAAACACGGTTTGTGCTAGCTCTTTGAAACTTGGCACAATAATGTAGTTCCAAGTTCTATCGCTATGGTTTCTGTGCTATTGAAGTAGCCCCAAGCAGAGACTGACGAGAATCCCTTTCATTGAAAGGGGTTGCCAAGCTTCCAAAAAACTACGAGTTTCCTGAAATCTCAGCTAACATTTTTTCACCCAATCTTGATTATACTTCCATTTAATGATCAGTACACCAATCCACCTTGGCTCAGCAAATTTCGTTCTTCTAGGTTAAACCGTTCCTTTGCAGTAACCATTTTCATGTTTCGGTTTCACTCTGTTTTCTCCTATATGGTTACATATAGTTGGAACTCTAAATCAAACACGGTTTGTGCTGGCTCTTTGAAACTTGGCACAATAATATAGTTCCAAGTTCTATCGCTATGGTTTGTGTGCTATTGAAGTAGCCCCAAGCAGAGACTGACGAGAATCACTTTCATTGAAAGGGGTTGCCAAGCTTCCAAAAAACTACGAGTTTCCTGAAATCTCAGCAAATATTTTTTCAACCAATCTTGATGATACTTCTATTTAATGATCAGTACACCAATCCCACTTGGCTCACCAAATTTTGTTCTTCTAGGTTAAACCGTTCCTTTGCAGTAACCGTTTTCATGTTTAGGTTTCAGTCTGTTTTCTCCTATATGGATACATGTAGTTGGAACTCTAAATCAAACACGGTTTGTGCTAGCTCTTTGAAACTTGGCAAAATAATGTAGTTCCACGTTCTATCACTATGGTTTGTGTGCTATTGAAGTAGCCCCAAGCAGAGACTGACGAGAATCCCTTTCATTGAAAGGGGTTGCCAAGCTTCCAAAAAACTACGAGTTTCCTGAAATCTAAGCAAACATTTTTTCACCCAATCTTGATGATACTTCCATTTAATGATCAGTACACAAATCCCACTTGGCTCACCAAATTTCGTTCTTCTAGGTTAAACTGTTCCTTTGCAGTAACCGTTTTCATGTTTAGGTTTCACTCTGTTCTCTCCTATATGGATACATGTAGTTAGAACTCTAAATCAAACACGGTTTGTGCTAGCTCATTGAAACTTGGCACAATAATGTAGTTCCAAGTTCTATCGCTATGGTTTGTGTGCTATTGAAGTAGCCCCAAGCAGAGACTGACGAGAATCCCTGTCATAGAAAGGGGTTGCCAGGCTTCCAAAAAACTGCGAGTTTCCTGAAATCTCAGCAAACATTTTTTCACCCAATCTTGATGATACTTCCATTTAATGATCAGTACACACATCCCACTTGGCTCACCAAATTTCGTTCTTCTAGGTTAAACCGTTCCTTTGCAGTAACCGTTTTCCTGTTTAGGTTTCACTCTGTTCTCTCCTATATGGATACATGTAGTTGGAACTCTAAATCAAACACGGTTTGTGCTAGCTCATTGAAACTTGGCACAATAATGTAGTTCCAAGTTCTATCGCTATGGTTTGTGTGCTATTGAAGTAGCCCCAAGCAGAGACTGACGAGAATCCCTGTCATAGAAAGGGGTTGCCAGGCTTCAAAAAACTGCGAGTTTCCTGAAATCTCAGCAAACATTTTTTCACCCAGTCTTGATGATACTTCCATTTAATGATCAGTACACCAATCCCACTTGGCTCACCAAATTTCGTTCTTCTAGGTTAAAACTTTCCTTTGCAGTAACCGTTTTCATGTTTAGGTTTTACTCTGTTTTCTCCTATATAGATACATGTAGTTGGAACTCTAAATCAAACACGGTTTGTGCAAGCTCTTTGAAACTTGGCACAATAATGTAGTTCCAAGTTCTATCGCTATGGTTTGTGTGCTATTGATGTAGCCCCAAGCAGAGACTGACGAGAATCCCTTTCATTGAAAGGGGTTGGAGGCTTCCACAAAACTGCGAGTTTCCTGAAATCTCAGCAAACATTTTTTCACCCAATCTTGATGATACTTGCAGGTAGTGATCAGTACACGAATCCCACTTGGCTCACCAAATTTCGTTCTTCTAGGTTAAACCGTTCCTTTGCAGTAACCGTTTTCATGTTTAGGTTTCACTCTGTTTTCTCCTATATGGATACATGTAGTTGGAACTCTAAATCAAACACGGTTTGTGCTAGCTCTTTGAAACTTGGCACAATAATGTAGTTCCAAGTTCTATCGCTATGGTTTGTGTGCTATTGAAGTAGCCCCAAGCAGAGACTGACGAGAATCCCTTTCATTGAAAGGGTTGCCAAGCTTCCAAAAAACTACGAGTTTCCTGAAATCTCAGCTAACATTTTTTCACCCAATCTTGATGATACTTCCATTTAATGATCAGTACACCAATCCCACTTGGCTCACCAAATTTCGTTCTTCTAGGTTAAACCGTTCCTTTGCAGTAACCGTTTTCATGTTTAGGTTTCACTCTGTTTTCTCCTATATGGATACATGTAGTTGGAACTCTCAATCAAACACGGTTTGTGCTAGCTCTTTGAAACTTGGCACAATAATGTAGTTCCAAGTTCTATCGCTATGGTTTGTGTGCTATTGAAGTAGCCCCAAGCAGAGACTGACGAGAATCCCTTTCATTGAAAGGGGTTGCCAAGCTTCCAAAAAACTGCGAGTTTCCTGAAATCTCAGCAAACATTTTTTCACCCAATCTTGATGATACTTCCATTTAATGATCAGTACACCAATCCACCTAGCTCACCAAATTTCATTCTTCTAGGTTAAACCGTTCCTTTGCAGTAACCGTTTTCATGTTTAGGTTTCACTCTGTTTTCTCCTATATGGATACATGTAGTTGGAACTCTAAATCAAACAGGGTTTGTGCTAGCTCTTTGAAACGTGGCACAATAATGTAGTTCCAAGTTCTATCGCTATGGTTTGTGTGCTATTGAAGTAGCCCCAAGCAGAGGCTGACGAGAATCCCTTTCATTGAAAGGGGTTGCCAAGCTTCCAAAAAACTACGAGTTTCCTGAAATCTCAGCTAACATTTTTTCACCCAATCTTGATGATACTTCCATTTAATGATCAGTACACCAATCCACCTTGGCTCAGCAAATTTCGTTCTTCTATGTTAAATCGTTCCTTTGCAGTAACCATTTTCATGTTTAGGTTTCACTCTGTTTTCTCCTCTATGGTTACATGTAGTTGGAACTCTAAATCAAACACGGTTTGTGCTGGCTCTTTGAAACTTGGCACAATAATATAGTTCCAAGTTCTATCGCTATGGTTTGTGTGCTATTGAAGTAGCCCCAAGCAGAGACTGACGAGAATCACTTTCATTGAAAGGGGTTGCCAAGCTTCCAAAAAACTACGAGTTTCCTGAAATCTCAGCAAATATTTTTTCACCCAATCTTGATGATACTTCTATTTAATGATCAGTACACCAATCCCACTTGGCTCACCAAATTTTGTTCTTCTAGGTTAAACCGTTCCTTTGCAGTAACCGTTTTCATGTTTAGGTTTCAGTCTGTTTTCTCCTATATGGATACATGTAGTTGGAACTCTAAATCAAACACGGTTTGTGCTAGCTCTTTGAAACTTGGCAAAATAATGTAGTTCCAAGTTCTATGGCTATGGTTTGTGTGCTATTGAAGTAGCCCCAAGCAGACACTGACGAGAATACCTTTCATTGAAAGGGGTTATCAAGCTTCCAAAAAACTACGAGTTTCCTGAAATCTCAGCAAACATTTTTTCACCCAATCTTGATGATACTTCCATTTAATGATCAGTACACCAATCCCACTTGGCTCACCAAATTTCCTTCTTCTAGGTTAAACCGTTCCTT
Organism: Urocitellus parryii; assembly: GCF_045843805.1. Lineage (NCBI taxonomy): Eukaryota > Metazoa > Chordata > Mammalia > Rodentia > Sciuridae > Urocitellus > Urocitellus parryii. Next base: position 29,163 of record NW_027553591.1, read on the forward strand.
TGCAGTAATCGTTTTCATATTTAGGTTTCAGTCTGCTTTCTGCTATATAGATACATGTAGTTGGAACTCTAAATGAAACATGGTTTGTGCTAGCTCTTTGAAACTTGGCACAATAATGTAGTTTCAAGTTCTATCGCTAGGGTTTGTGTGCTATTGAAGTAGCCCCAAGCAGAGACTGACGAGAATCCCTTTCATTGAAAGGGGTTGCCAAGCTTCCAAAAAACTACGAGTTTCCTGAAATCTCAGCAAACATTTTTTCACCCAATCTTGATGATACTTCCATTTAATGATCAGTACACCAATCCCACTTGGCTCACCAAATTTCGTTCTTCTAGGTTAAACCGTTCCTTTGCAGTAACCGTTTTCATGTTTAGGTTTCACTCTGTTTTCTCCTATATGGATACATGTAGTTGGAACTCTAAATCAAACACGGTTTGTGCTAGCTCTTTGAAACTTGGCACAATAATATAGTTCCAAGTTCTATCGCTATGGTTTGTGTGCTATTGAAGTAGCCCCAAGCAGAGACTGACGAGAATCCCTTTCACTGATAGGGGTTGCCAAGCTTCCAAAAAACTACGAGTTTCCTGAAATCTAAGCAAACATTTTTTCACCCAATCTTGATGATACTTCCATTTAATGATCAGTACACAAATCCCACTTGGCTCACCAAATTTCGTTCTTCTAGGTTAAACCGTTCCTTTGCAGTAACCGTTTTCATGTTTAGGTTTCACTCTGTTCTCTCCTATATGGATACATGTAGTTGGAACTCTAAATCAAACACGGTTTGTGCTAGCTCTTTGAAAGTTGGCACAATAATGTAGTTCCAAGTTCTGTCGCTATGATTTGTGTGCTATTGAAGTAGCCCCAAGCAGAGACTGACGAGAATCCCTTTCATTGAAAGGGGTTGCCAAGCTTCCAAAAAACTACGAGTTTCCTGAAATATCAGCAAACATTTTTTCACCCAATCTTGATGATACTTCCATTTAATGATCAGTACACGAATCCCACTTGGCTCACCAAATTTCGTTCTTCTAGGTTAAGCCGTTCCTTTGCAGTAACCGTTTTCATGTTTAGGTTTCACTCTGTTTTCTCCTATATGGATACATGTAGTTGGAACTCTAAATCAAACACGGTTTGTGCTAGCTCTTTGAAACTTGGCACAATAATGTAGTTCCAAGTTCTATCGCTATGGTTTCTGTGCTATTGAAGTAGCCCCAAGCAGAGACTGACGAGAATCCCTTTCATTGAAAGGGGTTGCCAAGCTTCCAAAAAACTACGAGTTTCCTGAAATCTCAGCTAACATTTTTTCACCCAATCTTGATTATACTTCCATTTAATGATCAGTACACCAATCCACCTTGGCTCAGCAAATTTCGTTCTTCTAGGTTAAACCGTTCCTTTGCAGTAACCATTTTCATGTTTCGGTTTCACTCTGTTTTCTCCTATATGGTTACATATAGTTGGAACTCTAAATCAAACACGGTTTGTGCTGGCTCTTTGAAACTTGGCACAATAATATAGTTCCAAGTTCTATCGCTATGGTTTGTGTGCTATTGAAGTAGCCCCAAGCAGAGACTGACGAGAATCACTTTCATTGAAAGGGGTTGCCAAGCTTCCAAAAAACTACGAGTTTCCTGAAATCTCAGCAAATATTTTTTCAACCAATCTTGATGATACTTCTATTTAATGATCAGTACACCAATCCCACTTGGCTCACCAAATTTTGTTCTTCTAGGTTAAACCGTTCCTTTGCAGTAACCGTTTTCATGTTTAGGTTTCAGTCTGTTTTCTCCTATATGGATACATGTAGTTGGAACTCTAAATCAAACACGGTTTGTGCTAGCTCTTTGAAACTTGGCAAAATAATGTAGTTCCAAGTTCTATCACTATGGTTTGTGTGCTATTGAAGTAGCCCCAAGCAGAGACTGACGAGAATCCCTTTCATTGAACGGGGTTGCCAAGCTTCCAAAAAACTACGAGTTTCCTGAAATCTAAGCAAACATTTTTTCACCCAATCTTGATGATACTTCCATTTAATGATCAGTACACAAATCCCACTTGGCTCACCAAATTTCGTTCTTCTAGGTTAAACCGTTCCTTTGCAGTAACCGTTTTCATGTTTAGGTTTCACTCTGTTCTCTCCTACATGGATACATGTAGTTAGAACTCTAAATCAAACACGGTTTGTGCTAGCTCATTGAAACTTGGCACAATAATGTAGTTCCAAGTTCTATCGCTATGGTTTGTGTGCTATTGAAGTAGCCCCAAGCAGAGACTGACGAGAATCCCTGTCATAGAAAGGGGTTGCCAGGCTTCAAAAAACTGCGAGTTTCCTGAAATCTCAGCAAACATTTTTTCACCCAGTCTTGATGATACTTCCATTTAATGATCAGTACACCAATCCCACTTGGCTCACCAAATTTCGTTCTTCTAGGTTAAAACGTTCCTTTGCAGTAACCGTTTTCATGTTTAGGTTTTACTCTGTTTTCTCCTATATAGATACATGTAGTTGGAACTCTAAATCAAACACGGTTTGTGCAAGCTCTTTGAAACTTGGCACAATAATGTAGTTCCAAGTTCTATCGCTATGGTTTGTGTGCTATTGATGTAGCCCCAAGCAGAGACTGACGAGAATCCCTTTCATTGAAAGGGGTTGGAGGCTTCCAAAAAACTGCGAGTTTCCTGAAATCTCAGCAAACATTTTTTCACCCAATCTTGATGATACTTGCAGGTAGTGATCAGTACACGAATCCCACTTGGCTCACCAAATTTCGTTCTTCTAGGTTAAACCGTTCCTTTGCAGTAACCGTTTTCATGTTTAGGTTTCACTCTGTTTTCTCCTATATGGATACATGTAGTTGGAACTCTAAATCAAACACGGTTTGTGCTAGCTCTTTGAAACTTGGCACAATAATGTAGTTCCAAGTTCTATCGCTATGGTTTGCGTGCTATTGAAGTAGCCCCAAACAGAGACTGACGAGAATCCCTTTCATTGAAAGGGGTTGCCAAGCTTCCAAAAAACTGCGAGTTTCCGGAAATCTCAGCAAACATTTTTTCTCCCAATCTTGATGATACTTGCAGGTAGTGATCAGTACACGAATCCCACTTGGCTCACCAAATTTCGTTCTTCTAGGTTAAACCGTTCCTTTGCAGTAACCGTTTTCATGTTTAGGTTTCACTCTGTTTTCTCCTATATGGATACATGTAGTTGGAACTCTAAATCAAACACGGTTTGTGCTAGCTCTTTGAAACTTGGCACAATAATGTAGTTCCAAGTTCTGTATCTATGGTTTGTGTGCTATTGAAGTAGCCCCAAGCAGAGACTGACGAGAATCCCTTTCATTGAAAGGGGTTGCCAAGCTTCCAAAAAACTACGAGTTTCCTGAAATCTAAGCAAACATTTTTTCACCCAATCTTGATGATACTTCCATTTAATGATCAGTACACCAATCCCACTTGGCTCACCAAATTTCGTTCTTCTAGGTTAAACCGTTCCTTTGCAGTAACCGTTTTCATGTTTAGGTTTCACTCTGTTTTCTCCTATATGGATACATGTAGTTGGAACTCCAAATCAAACATGGTTTGTGCTAGCTCTTTGAAACTTGGCACAATAATGTAGTTCCACGTTCTATCGCTATGGTTTGTGTGCTATTGAAGTAGCCCCAACAGAGACTGACGAGAATCCCTTTCATTGAAAGGGGTTGCCAAGCTTCCAAAAAACTACGAGTTTCCTGAAATCTCAGCAAACATTTTTTCACCCAATCTTGATGATACTTCTATTTAATAATCAGTACACCAATCCCACTTGGCTCACCAAATTTCGTTCTTGTAGGTTAAACCGTTCCTTTGCAGTAACCGTTTTCATGTTTAGGTTTCACTGTGTTTTCTCCTATATGGATACATGTAGTTGGAACTCTAAATCAAACACGGTTTGTGCTAGCTCTTTGAAACTTGGCACAATAATGTAGTTCCCAGTTCTATCGCTAAGGTTTGTGTGCTATTGAAGTAGCCCCAAGCAGAGACTGATGAGAATCCCTTTCATAGAATGGGGTTGCCAGGCTTCCAAAAAACTGCGAGTTTCCTGAAATCTCAGCAAACATTTTTTCACCCAGTCTTGATGATACTTCCATTTAATGATCAGTACACCAATCCCACTTGGCTCACCAAATTTCGTTCTTCTAGGTTAAACCGTTCCTTTGCAGTAACCGTTTTCATGTTTAGGTTTCACTCTGTTTTCTTCTATATGGATACATGTAGTTGGAACTCTAAATCAAACACGGTTTGTGCTAGCTCTTTGAAACTTGGCACAATAATGTAGTTCCAAGTTCTATCGCTATGGTTTGTGTGCAATTGAAGTAGCCCCAAGCAGAGACTGACGAGAATCCCTTTCATTGAAAGGGGTTGCCAAGCTTCCAAAAAACTACGAGTTTCCTGAAATCTCAGCTAACATTTTTTCACCCAATCTTGATGATACTTCCATTTAATGATCAGTACACCAATCCCACTTGGCTCACCAAATTTCGTTCTTCTATGTTAAACCGTTCCTTTGCAGTAACCGTTTTCATGTTTAGGTTTCACTCTGTTTTCTCCTATATGGATACATGTAGTTGGAACTCTAAATCAAACACGGTTTGTGCTAGCTCTTTGAAACTTGGCACAATAATGTAGTTCCAAGTTCTATCGCTATGGTTTGTGTGCTATTGAAGTAGCCCCAAGCAGAGACTGACGAGAATCCCTTTCATTGAAAGGGGTTGCCAAGCTTCCAAAAAACTACGAGTTTCCTGAAATATCAGCAAACATTTTTTCACCCAATCTTGATGATACTTCCGTTTAATGATCAGTACACGAATCCCACTTGGCTCACCAAATTTCGTTCTTCTAGGTTAAACCGCTCCTTTGCTGTAACCGTTTTCATGTTTAGGTTTCACTCTGTTTTCTCCTATATGGATACATGTAGTTGGAACTCTAAATCAAACACGGTTTGTGCTAGCTCTTTGAAACTTGGCACAATAATGTAGTTCCAAGTTCTATCGCTAGGGTTTGTGTGCTATTGAAGTATCCCCAAGCAGAGACTGACGAGAATCCCTTTCATTGAAAGGGGTTGCCAGGCTTCCAAAAAACTGGGAGTTTCCTGAAATCTCAGCAAACATTTTTTCACCCAATCTTGATGATACTTCCATTTAATGATCAGTACACCAATCCCACTTGGCTCACCAAATTTCGTTCTTCTAGGTTAAAACGTTCCTTTGCAGTAACCGTTTTCATGTTTAGGTTTCACTCTGTTTTCTCCTATATGGATACATGTAGTTGGAACTCTAAATCAAACACGGTTTGTGCTAGCTATTTGAAACTTGGCACAATAATGTAGTTCCAAGTTCTATCGCTATGGTTTGTGTGCTATTGAAGTAGACCCAAGCAGAGACTGACGAGAATCCCTTTCATTGAAAGGGGTTGCCAAGCTTCCAAAAAACTGCGAGTTTCCTGAAATCTCAGCAAACATTTTTTCACCCAATCTTGATGATACTTCCATTTAATGATCAGTACACCAATCCACCTTGGCTCAGCAAATTTCGTTCTTCTAGGTTAAACCGTTCCTTTGCAGTAACCGTTTTCATGTTTAGGTTTCACGCTGTTTTCTCCTATATGGATACATGTAGTTGGAACTCTAAATCAAACACGGTTTGTGCTAGCTCTTTGAAACTTGTCAGAATAATGTAGTTCCAACTTCTATCGCTATGGTTTGTGTGCTATTGAAGTAGCCCAAGCAGAGACTGACGAGAATCCCTTTCATTGAAAGCGGTTGCCAAGCTTCCAAAAATCTACGAGTTTCCTGAAATCTAGGCAAACATTTTTTCACCCAATCTTGATGATACTTCTATTTAATAATCAGTACACCAATCCCACTTGGCTCACCAAATTCGTTCTTCTAGGTTAAACCGTTCCTTTGCAGTAACCGTTTTCATGTTTAGGTTTCACTCTGTTTTCTCCTATATGGATACATGTAGTTGGAACTCTAAATCAAACACGGTTTGTGCTAGCTCTTTGTAACTTGGCACAATAATGTATTTCCAAGTTCTATCGCTAAGGTTTGTGTGCTATTCAAGTAGCCCCAAGCAGAGACTGACGAGAATCCCTTTCATAGAAAGGGGTTGCCAGGCTTCCAAAAAACTGCGAGTTTCCTGAAGTCTCAGCAAACATTTTTTCACCCAGGCTTGATGATACTTCCATTTAATGATCAGTACACCAATCCCACTTGGCTCACCAAATTTCGTTCTTCTAGGTTAAAACGTTCCTTTGCAGTAACCGTTTTCATGTTTAGGTTTCACTCTGTTTTCTCCTATATAGATACGTGTAGTTGGAACTCTAAATCAAACACGGTTTGTGCTAGCTCTTTGAAACTTGGCACAATAATGTAGTTCCAAGTTCTATCGCTATGGTTTGTGTGCTATTGAAGTAGCCCTAAGCAGAGATTGACGAGAATCAATTTCATTGAAAGGGGTTGGAGGCTTCCAAAAAACTGCGAGTTTCCTGAAATCTCAGCAAACATTTTTTCACCCAATCTTGATGATACTTGCAGGTAGTGATCAGTACACGAATCC
>NW_027553592.1:0-35742 GCF_045843805.1 Urocitellus parryii
AAATCTCAGCAAACATTTTTTCACCCAATCTTGATGATACTGGCAGGTAATGATCAGTACACCAATCCCACTTGGCTCACCAAATTTCGTTCTTCTAGGTTATACCGTTCCTTTGCAGAAACCGTTTTCATGTTTAGGTTTCACTCTGTTTTCTCCTATATGGATACATGTAGTTGGAACTCTAAATCAAACACGGTTTGTGCTAGCTCTTTGAAACTTGGCACAATAATGTAGTTCCAAGTTCTATCGCTATGGTTTGTGTCCTTTTGAAGTAGCCCCAAGCAGAGACTGACGAGAATCACTTTCATTGAAAGGGGTTGCCAAGCTTCCCAAAAACTACGATGTCCTGAAATCTCAGCAAATATTTTTTCAACCAATCTTGATGATACTGGCAGGTAATGATCAGTAGACCAATCCCACTATGCTCACCAAATTTCGTTCTTCTAGGTGAAACCGTACCTTTGCAATAACCGTTTTCATGTTTAGGTTTCACTCTGTTTTCTCCTATATGGATACATGTAGTTGGAACTCTAAATCAAACACGGTTTATGCTAGTTCTTTGAAACACGGCACAATAATGTAGTTCCAAGTTCTATCGCTATGGTTTGTTTCCTATTGAAGTAGCCCCAAGCAGAGACTGACGAGAATCACTTTCATTGAAAGGGGTTGCCAAGCTTCCCAAAAACTACGATGTCCTGAAATTTCAGCAAACATTTTTTCACCCAATCTTGATGATACTGGCTGGTAATGATCAGTACACCAGTCCCACGTGGCTCACCAAATTTTGTTCTTCTAGTTTAAACCTTTCGTTGCAGTAACCGTTTTCATGTTTAGGTTTCACTCTGTTTTCTCCTATATGGATACATGTAGTTGGAGCTCTAAATCAAGCACGGTTTTTGCTAGCTCTTTGAAACTTGGCACAATAATGTAGTTCCAAGTTCTATCACTATGGTTTGTGTCCTATTGAAGTAGCCCCATGCAGAGACTGACAAGAATTACTTTCATTGAAAAGGGTTGCAAAGCTTCCAAAAAATTATGATTTCCTGAATTCTCAGCAAACATTTTTTCACCCAATCTTGATGATACTTGCAGGTAATGATCAGTCCACCAATCCCACTTGGCTCACCAAATTTCGTTCTTCTAGGTTAAACCGTTCCTTTGCAATAACCGTGTTCATGTTTAGTTTTCACACTGATTTCTCTTATATGGATACATGTATTTGGAACTCTAAATCAAACACAGTTTGTGCTAGCTCTTTGAAACTTGGCACAATAATGTAATTCCAAGTTCTATCGCTATGGTTTGTGTCCTATTGAAGTAGCCCCAAGCAGAGACTGACGAGAATAACTTTCATTGAAAGGGTTTGCCAAGCCCCCGAAAAACTACGAGTTTCCTGAAATTTCAGCAAACATTTTTTCACCCAATCTTGATGATACTGGCAGGTAATGATCAGTACACCAGTCCAACGTGGCTCATCAAATTTTGTTCTTCTAGGTTAAACCTTTCTTTGCAGTAACCGTTTTCATGTTTAGGTTTCACTCTGTTTTCTCCTATAAGGATACATGTAGTGGGAACTCTAAATCAAACATGGTTTGTACTAGCTCTTTGAAACTTGGCACAATAATGTAGTTCCAAGTTCTATCGCTATGGTTTGTGTCCTATTGAAGTATCCCCAAGCAGAGACTGACGAGAATCACTTTCATTGAAAGGGGTTGCCAAGCTTCCAAAAAACTATGATTTCCTGAAATCTGAGAAACATTTTTTCACCCAATCTTGATGGTACTTGCAGGTAATGATCAGTGCACCAATCCCACTTGGCTCACCAAATTTCGTTCTTCTAGGTTAAAACCGTTCCTTTGCAGTAACCGTTTTCATGTTTAGGTTTCACTCTGTTTTCTCCTATATGGATACATGTAGTTGGAACTCTAAATCAAACACGGTTTGTGCTAGCTCTTTGAAACTTGGCACAATAATGTAGTTCCAAGATCTATCGCTATGGTTTGTGTCCTATTGAAGTAGCCCCAAGCAGAGACTGACGAGAATCACTTTCATTGAAAGGGGTTTACAAGCTTCCGAAAATTACGAGTTTCCTGAAATTTCAGCAAACATTTTTTCACCCAATCTTGATGATACTGGCTGGTAATGATCAGTACACCAGTCCCACGTGGCTCATAAAATTTTGTTCTTCTAGGTTAAACTTTCTTTGCAGTAACCGTTTTCATGTTTAGGTTTCACTCTGTTTTCTCCTATATGGATACATGTAGTTGGAACTCTAAATCAAACACGGTTTGTGCTAGCTCTTTGAAACTTGGCACAATAATGTAGGTCCAAGTTCTATCGCTATGGGTTGTGTCCTATTGAAGTAGCCGAAGCAGAGACTGACGAGAATCACTTTCATTGAAAGGGGTTGCCAAGCTTCCAAAAAACTACGAGTTTCCTGGAATCTGAGCAAACATTTTTTCACCCCATCTTGATGATACTGGCAGTTAATGATCAGATCACCAATCCCACTTGGCTCACCAAATTTCGTTCTTCTAGGTTAAACCGTTCCTTTGCAGTAACCCTATTCATGTTTAGGTTTCACTCTGTTTTCTCCTATATGGATACATGTAGTTGGAACTCTAAATCAAACACGGTTTGTGCTAGCTCTTTGAAACTTGGCACAATAATGTAGGTCCAAGTTCTATCGCTATGGGTTGTGTCCTATTGAAGTAGCCGAAGCAGAGACTGACGAGAATCACTTTCATTGAAAGGGGTTGCCAAGCTTCCAAAAAACTACGAGTTTCCTGGAATCTGAGCAAACATTTTTTCACCCCATCTTGATGATACTGGCAGTTAATGATCAGATCACCAATCCCACTTGGCTCACCAAATTTCGTTCTTCTAGGTTAAACCGTTCCTTTGCAGTAACCGTTTTCATGTTTAGGTTTCACTCTGTTTTCTCCTATATGGATACATGTAGTTGGAGCTCTAAATCAAACACAGTTTGTGCTAGCTCTTTGAAACTTGGCACAATAATGTAGTTCCAAGTTCTATCACTATGGTTTGTGTCCTATTGAACTAGACCCAAGCAGAGACTGACAAGAATCACTTTCATTGAAAGGGGTTGACAAGCTTCCAAAAAACTACGAGTTTCCTGAAATTTCAGCAAACATTTTTTCACCCAATCTTGATGATACTGGCTGGTAATGATCAGTACACCAGTCCGACGTGGCTCACCAAATTTTGTTCTTCTAGTTTAAACCTTTCTTTGCAGTAACCGTTTTCATGTTTAGGTTTCACTCTGTTTTCTCCTTTATGGATACATGTAGTTCGAGCTCTAAATCAAGCACGGTTTTTGCTAGCTCTATGAAACATGGCACAATAATGTAGTTCCAAGTTCTATCGCTATGGTTTGTGTCCTATTGAAGTAGCCCCAAGCAGAGCCTGAGCAGAATCACATTCATTGAAAAGGGTTGCCAAGCTTCCAAAAAACTACGAGTTTCCGGAAATCTCAGCAAACATTTTTTCACCCAATCTTGATGATAATTGCAGGTAATGATCAGTACACCAATACCACGAGGCTCACCAAATTTTGTTCTTCTAGGTTAAACCGTTCATTTGCAGTAACCGTTTTCATGTTTAGGTTTCACTCTGTTTTCTCCTATATGGATACATGTATTTGGAACTCTAAATCAAACACAGTATGTGCTAGCTCTTTGAAACTTGGCACAATAATGTACTTCCAAGTTCTATCGCTATAGTTTATGTCCTATTGAAGTAGCCCCAAGCAGAGACTGACGAGAATTACTTTCATTGAAAAGGGTTGCAAAGCTTCCAAAAAATTACGATTTCCTGAAATCTCAGCAAACATTTTTTCACCCAATCTTGATGACACTTGCAGGTAATGATCAGTACACAAATCGCACTTGGCTCACCAAATTTCGTTCTTCTAGGTTAAACCGTTCCTTTGCAGTAACCGTTTTCATGTTTAGGTTTCACTCTGTTTTCTCCTATATGGATACATGTAGTTGGAACTCTAAATCAAACACGGTTTGTGCTAGCTCTTTGAAACTTGGCACAATAATGTAGTTCCAAGTTCTATCGCTATGGTTTGTGTCCTATTGAAGTAGCCCCAAGCAGAGACTGACGAGAATCACTTTCATTGAAAGGGGTTGCCAAGCTTCCAAAAACTACGATTTGCTGAAATCTCAGCAAACATTTTTTCACCCAATCTTGATGATACTTGCAGGTAATGATCAGTATACCAATCCCACTTGGCTCACCAAATTTCGTTCTTCTAGGTTAATCCGTTCCTTTGCAGTAACCATTTTCATGTTTAGGTTTCACTGTGTTTTCTCCTATATGGATACATGTAGTTGGAACTCTAAATCAAACACGGTTTGTGCTAGCTCTTTGAAACTTGGCACAATAATGTAGTTCAAAGTTCTATCGCTATGGGTTGTGTCCTATTGAAGTAGCCGAAGCAGAGACTGACGAGAATCACTTTCATTGAAAGGGGTTGCCAAGCTTCCAAAAAACTACGAGTTTCCTGGAATCTGAGCAAACATTTTTTCACCCCATCTTGATGATACTTGCAGTTAATGATCAGTTCACCAATCACACGTGGCTCACCAGATTTCTTTCTTCTAGGTTAAACCATTCCTTTGCAGTAACCGTTTTCATGTTTAGGCTTCACTCTGTTTTCTCCTACATGGATACATGTAGTTGGAACTCTAATTCAAACACGGTTTGTGCTACCTCTTTGAAACTTGGCACAATAATGTAGTTCCAAGTTATATCGCTATGGTTTGTGTCCTATTGAAGAAGCCCCAAGCAGAGACTGACGAGAATCACATTCATTGAAAGGGGTTGCCAAGCTTCCAAAAAACTACGATTTCCTGAAATCTCAGCAAACATTTTTTCACCCAATCTTGATGATACTTGCAGGTAATGATCAGTACACCAATCCCACTTGGCTCACCAAATTTCGCTGTTCTAGGTTAAACCGTTCCTTTGCAGTAACCATTTTCATGTTTAGGTTTCACTCTGTTTTCTCCTATATGGATACATGTAGTTGGAACTCTAAATCAAACACGGTTTGTGCTAGCTCTTTGTAACTTCGCACAATAATGTAGTTCCAAGTTCTATCGCTATGGTTTGTGTCCTATTGAAGTAGCCCCAAGCAGAGACTGACGAGAATCACTTTCATTGAAAGGGGTTGGAAAGCTTCCAAAAAATTACGAGTTTCCTGGAATCTGAGCAAACATTTTTTCACCCCATCTTGATGATACTGGCAGTTAATGATCAGTTCACCAATCACACCTGGCTCCCAAATTTCTTTCTTCTAGGTTAAACCATTCCTTTGCAGTAACCGTTTTCATGTTTAGGTTTCACTCTGTTTTCTCCTACATGGATACATGTAGTTGGAACTCTAAATCAAACACAGTTTGTGCTAGCTCTTTGAAAGTTGGCACAATAATGTAGTTCCAAGTTCTATCGCTATGGTTTGTGTCCTATTGAAGTAGCCCCAAGCAGAGACTGACGAGAATCACATTCATTGAAAGGGGTTGCCAAGCTTCCAAAAAACTACGAGATTCCTGGAATGTGAGCAAAAATTTTTTCACCCAATCTTGATGATACTGGCAGGTAATGATCAGTACACCAATCCCACTTGGCTCACCAAATTTCGTTCTTCTAGGTTAAACCGTTCCTTTGCAGAAACCGTTTTTATGTTTAGGTTTCACTCGGTTTTCTCCTATATGGACACATGTAGTTAGAACTCTAAATCAAACACGGTTTTTGCTAGCTCTTTGAAACTTGGCACAATAATGTAGTTCCAAGTTCTATCGCTATGGTTTGTGTCCTATTGAAGTAGCCCCAAGCAGAGACTGACGAGAATCACTTTCATTGAAAGGGGTTGCCACGCTTCCAAAAAACTAGAATTTCCTGAAATCTGAGCAAATATTTTTTCACCCAATCTTGATGATACTGGCAGGTAATGATCAGTACACCAATCCCACTTGGCTCACCAAATTTCGTTCTTCTAGGTTAAACGGTTCTTTGCAGTAACCGTTTGCATGTTTAGGTTTCAATCCGCTTTCTCCTATATGAATACATGTAGTTGGAACTATAAATCAAACACGGTTTGTGCTAGCTCTTTGAAACTTGGCACAATAATATAGTTCAAAGTTCTATCGCTATGGGTTGTGTCCTATTGAAGTAGCCGAAGCAGAGACTGACGAGAATCATTTTCATTGAAAGGGGTTGCCAAGCTTCCAAATAACTACGAGTTTCCTGGAATCTGAGCAAACATTTTTTTAACCAATCTTGATGATACTTGCAGGTAATGATCAGTACACCAATCCCACTTGGCTCACCAAATTTCGCTGTTCTAGTTTAAACCGTTCTTTGCAGTAACCATTTTCATGTTTAGGTTTCACTCTGTTTCCTCCTATATGTAGTTGGAACTCTAAATCAAACACGGTTTGTGCTAGCTCTTTGAAATTTCGCACAATAATGTAGTTCCAAGTTCTATCGCTATGGTTTGTGTCCTATTGAAGTAGCCCCAAGCACAGACTGACGAGAATCACTTTCATTGAAAGGGGTGGACAAGCTTCCAAAAAACGACAATTTCCTGAAATCTGAGCAAACATTTTTTCACCCAAACTTGATGATACTGGCAGGTAATGATCAGTACACCAATCCCACTTGGCTCACCAAATTTCGTTCTTCTAGGTTAAACCGTTCCTTTGCAGTAACCGTTTTCATCTTTAGGTTTCACTCTGTTTTCTCCTATATGGATACATGTAGTTGGAACTCTAAATCAAACACGGTTTTTGCTAGCTCTTTGAAACTTGGCACAATAATGTAGTTCAAAGTTCTATCTCTATGGGTGGTGTCCTATTGAAGTAGCCGAAGCAGAGACTGACGAGAATCACTTTCATTGAAAGGGGTTGCCAAGCTTCCAAAAAACTACGAGTTTCCTGGATCTGAGCAAACATTTTTTCACCCCATCTTGATGATACTGGCAGTTAATGATCAGTTCACCAATAACACGTGGCTCCCAAATTTCTTTCTTCTAGGTTAAACCATTCCTTTGCAGTAACCGTTTTCATGTTTAGGTTTCACTCTGTTTTCTCCTACATGGATACATGTAGTTGGAACTCTAAATCAAACACAGTTTGTGCTAGCTCTTTGAAACTTGGCACAATAATGTAGTTCCAAGTTCTATCGCTCTGGTTTGTGTCCTATTGAAGTAGCCCCAAGCAGAGACTGACGAGAATCACATTCATTGAAAGGGGTTGCCAAGCTTCCAAAAAACTACGATTTCCTGAAATCTCAGCAAACATTTTTTCACCCAAACTTGATGATTCTGGCAGGTAATGATCAGTACACCAATCTCACTTGGCTCAACAAATTTCGTTTTTCTAGGGGAAACCGTTCCTTTGCAGTAACCGTTTTCATGTTTAGGTTTCACTCTGTTTTCTCCTATATGGATACATGTAGTTGGAACTCTAAATCAAACACGGTTTGTGCTAGCTCTTTGAAAGTTGGCACAATAATGTAGTTCCAAGTTCTATCGCTATGGTTTGTGTCCTATTGAAGTAGCCCCAAGCAGAGACTGACGAGAATCACTTTCATTGAAAGGGGTTGCCAAGCTTCCAAAAAACTACGAGATTCCTGGAATGTGAGCCAAAATTTTTTCACCCAATCTTGATGATACTGGCAGGTAATGATAAGTACACCAATCCCACTTGGCTCAACAAATTTCGTTCTTCTAGGTTAAACCGTTCCTTTGCAGTAACCCTATTCATGTTTAGGTTTCACTCTGTTTTCTCCTATATGGATACATTTAGTTGGAACTCTAAATCAAACACGGTTTGTGCTAGCTCTTTGAAACTTGGCACAATAATGTAGTTCCAAGTTCTATCGCTATGGTTTGTGTCCTATTGAAGTAGCCCCAAGCAGAGACTGACGAGAATCACTTTCATTGAAAGGGGTTGCCACGCTTCCAAAAAACTACAATTTCCTGAAATCTGAGCAAATATTTTTTCACCCAATCTTGATGATACTGGCAGGTAATGATCAGTACACCAATCCCACTTGGCTCACCAAATTTCGTTCTTCTAGGTTAAACAGTTCTTTGCAGTAACCGTTTTCATGTTTAGGTTTCAATCCCCTTTCTCCTATATGAATACATGTAGTTGGAACTCTAAATCAAACACGGTTTGTGCTAGCTCTTTGAAACTTGGCACAATAATGTAGTTGAAAGTTCTATCGCTATGGGTTGTGTCCTATTGAAGTAGCCGAAGCAGAGACTGACGAGAATCACTTTCATTGAAAGGGGTTTCCAAGCTTCCAAAAAACTACGAGTTTCCTGTAATCTGAGAAAACATTTTTTCAACCCATCTTGAAGATACTGGCAGTTAATGATCAGTTCACCAATCACACGTGGCTCACCAAATTTCTTTCTTCTAGGTTAAACCATTCCTTTGCAGTAACCATTTTCATGTTTAGGTTTCACTCTGTTTTCTCCTACATGGATACATGTAGTTGGAAATCTAAATCAAACACGGTTTGTGCTAGCTCTTTGAAACTTGGCACAATAATGTAGTTCCAAGTTCTATCGCTATGGTTTGTGTCCTATGGAAGTAGCCCCAAGCAGAGACTGACGAGAATCACATTCATTGAAAGGGGTTGCCAAGCTTCCAAAAAACTACGATTTCCTGAAATCTCAGCAAACATTTTTCAACCAATCTTGATGATTCTGGCAGGTAATGATCAGTCCACCAATCTCACTTGGCTCAACAAATTTCGTTCTTCTAGGTTAAACCGTTCCTTTGCAGTAACCGTTTTCTTGTTTAGGTTTCACTCTGTTTTCTCCTATATGGATACATGTATTTGGAACTCTAAATCAAACACGGTTTGTGCTAGCTCTTTGAAATTTCGCACAATAATGTAGTTCCAAGTTCTATCGCTATGGTTTGTGTCCTATTGAAGTAGCCCCAAGCACAGACTGACGAGAATCACTTTCATTGAAAGGGGTGGACAAGCTTCCAAAAAACGACAATTTCCTGAAATCTGAGCAAACATTTTTTCACCCAAACTTGATGATACTGGCAGGTAATGATCAGTACACCAATCCCACTTGGCTCACCAAATTTCGTTCTTCTAGGTTAAACCGTTCCTTTGCAGTAACCGTTTTCATCTTTAGGTTTCACTCTGTTTTCTCCTATATGGATACATGTAGTTGGAACTCTAAATCAAACACGGTTTTTGCTAGCTCTTTGAAACTTGGCACAATAATGTAGTTCAAAGTTCTATCTCTATGGGTGGTGTCCTATTGAAGTAGCCGAAGCAGAGACTGACGAGAATCACTTTCATTGAAAGGGGTTGCCAAGCTTGCAAAAAACTACGAGTTTCCTGGATCTGAGCAAACATTTTTTCACCCCATCTTGATGATACTGGCAGTTAATGATCAGTTCACCAATAACACGTGGCTCCCAAATTTCTTTCTTCTAGGTTAAACCATTCCTTTGCAGTAACCGTTTTCATGTTTAGGTTTCACTCTGTTTTCTCCTACATGGATACATGTAGTTGGAACTCTAAATCAAACACAGTTTGTGCTAGCTCTTTGAAACTTGGCACAATAATGTAGTTCCAAGTTCTATCGCTCTGGTTTGTGTCCTATTGAAGTAGCCCCAAGCAGAGACTGATGAGAATCACATTCATTGAAAGGGGTTGCCAAGCTTCCAAAAAACTACGATTTCCTGAAATCTCAGCAAACATTTTTTCACCCAAACTTGATGATTCTGGCAGGTAATGATCAGTACACCAATCTCACTTGGCTCAACAAATTTCGTTTTTCTAGGTGAAACCGTTCCTTTGCAGTAACCGTTTTCATGTTTAGGTTTCACTCTGTTTTCTCCTATATGGATACATGTAGTTGGAACTCTAAATCAAACACGGTTTGTGCTAGCTCTTTGAAAGTTGGCACAATAATGTAGTTCCAAGTTCTATCGTTATGGTTTGTGTCCTATTGAAGTAGCCCCAAGCAGAGACTGACGAGAATCACTTTCATTGAAAGGGGTTGCCACGCTTCCAAAAAACTACAATTTCCTGAAATCTGAGCAAATATTTTTCCACCCAATCTTGATGATACTGGCAGGTAATGATCAGTACACCAATCCCACTTGGGTCACCAAATTTCGTTCTTCTAGGTTAAACAGTTCTTTGCAGTAACCGTTTTCATGTTTAGGTTTCAATCCCCTTTCTCCTATATGAATACATGTAGTTGGAACTCTAAATCAAACACGGTTTGTGCTAGCTCTTTGAAACTTGGCACAATAATGTAGTTGAAAGTTCTATCGCTATGGGTTGTGTCCTATTGAAGTAGCCGAAGCAGAGACTGACGAGAATCACTTTCATTGAAAGGGCTTGCCAAGCTTCCAAAAAACTGCGAGTTTCCTGGAATCTGAGCAAACATTTTTTCAACCCATCTTGAAGATACTGGCAGTTAATGATCAGTTCACCAATCACACGTGGCTCACCAAATTTCTTTCTTCTAGGTTAAACCATTCCTTTGCAGTAACCGTTTTCATGTTTAGGTTTCACTCTGTTTTCTCCTATATGAATACATGTAGTTGGAACTCTAAATCAAACACGGTTTGTGCTAGCTCTTTGAAACTTGGCACAATAATGTAGTTCCAAGTTCTATCGCTATGGTTTGTGTCCTATGGAAGTAGCCCCAAGCAGAGACTGACGAGAATCACATTCATTGAAAGGGGTTGCAAGCTTCCAAAAAACTACGATTTCCTGAAATCTCAGCAAACATTTTTCAACCAATCTTGATGATTCTGGCAGGTAATGATCAGTCCACCAATCTCACTTGGCTCAACAAATTTCGTTCTTCTAGGTTAAACCGTTCCTTTGCAGTAACCGTTTTCTTGTTTAGGTTTCTCTCTGTTTTCTCCTATATGGATACATGTATTTGGAACTCTAAATCAAACACTGTTTGTGCTAGCTCTTTGAAACTTGGACAATAATGTAGTTCCAAGTTCTATCGCTATGGTTTGTGTCCTATTGAAGTAGCCCCAAGCAGAGACTGACGAGGATCACATTCATTAAAAGGGGTTGCCAAGCTTCCAAAAAACTACGATTTCCTGAAATCTGAGCAAACATTTTTTCATCCAATCTTGATGATCCTGGCAGGTAATGATCAGTACACCAATCCCACTTGGCTCACCAAATTTCGTTCTTCTAGGTTAAACCGTTCCTTTGCAGTAACCGTTTTCATGTTTAGGTTTCACTCTGTTTTCTCCTACATGGATACATGTAGTTGGAACTCTAAATCAAACACGGTTTGTGCTAGCTCTTTGAAACTTGGCACAATAATGTAGTTCCAAGTTCTATCGCTATGGTTTGTGTCCTATTGAAGTAGCCCCAAGCAGAGACTGACGAGAATCACTTTCATTGAAAGGGGTTGCCAAGCTTCCAAAAAACTACAATTCCCTGAAATCTGAGCAAATATTTTTTCACCCAATCTTGATGATACTGGCAGGTAATGATCAGTACACCAATCCCACTTGGCTCACCAAATTTCGTTCTTCTAGGTTAAACCGTTCTTTGCAGTAACCGTTTTCATGTTTAGGTTTCAATCCGCTTTCTCCTATATGGATACATGTATTTGGAACTCTAAATCAAACACGGTTTGTGCTAGCTCTTTGAAAGTTGGCACAATAATGGAGTTCCAAGTTCTATCGCTATGGTTTGTGTCCTATTGAAGTAGCCCCAAGCAGAGACTGACGAGAATCACTTTCATTGAAAGGTGTTGCCAAGCTTCCAAAAAACTACGAGATTCCTGGAATGTGAGCAAAAATTTTTTCACCCAATCTTGATGATACTGGCAGGTAATGATCAGTACACCAATCCCACTTGGCTCTCCAAATTTCATTCTTCTAGGTTAAAGCGTTCTTTGCAGTAACCGTTTTCATGTTTAGGTTTCAATCCGCTTTCTCCTGTATGAATACATGTAGTTGGAACTCTAAATCAAACACGGTTTGTGCTAGCTCTTTGAAACTTGGCACAATAATGTAGTTCAAAGTTCTATCGCTATGGGTTGTGTCCTATTGAAGTAGCCGAAGCAGAGACTGACGAGAATCACTTTCATTGAAAGGGGTTGCCAAGCTTCCAAAAAACTATGAGTTTCCTGGAATCTGAGCAAACATTTTTTCACCCCATCTTGATGATACTGGCAGTTAATGATCAGTTCACCAATCACACGTGGCTCACCAAATTTCTTTCTTCTAGGTTAAACCATTCATTTGCAGTAACAGTTTTCATGTTTAGGTTTCACTCTGTTTTCTCCTACATGGATACATGTAGTTGGAACTGTAAATCAAACACGGTTTGTGCTAGCTCTTTGAAACTTGGCACAATAATGTAGTTCCAAGTTCTATCGCTATGGTTTGTGTCCTATTGAAGTAGCCCCAAGCAGAGACTGACGAGAATCACTTTCATTGAAAGGGTTTGCCACGCTTCCAAAAAACTACAATTTCCTGAAATCTGAGCAAATATTTTTTCACCCAATCTTGATGATACTGGCAGGTAATGATCAGTACACCAATCCCACTTGGCTCACCAAATTTCGTTCTTCTAGGTTAAAGCGTTCTTTGCAGTAACCGTTTTCATGTTTAGGTTTCAATCCGCTTTCTCCTGTATGAATACATGTAGTTGGAACTCTAAATCAAACACGGTTTGTGCTAGCTCTTTGAAACTTGGCACAATAATGTAGTTCAAAGTTCTATCGCTATGGGTTGTGTCCTATTGAAGTAGCCGAAGCAGAGACTGACGAGAATCACTTTCATTGAAAGGGGTTGCCAAGCTTCCAAAAAACTACGAGTTTCCTGGAATCTGAGCAAACATTTTTTCACCCCATCTTGATGATACTGGCAGTTAATGATCAGTTCACCAATCACACGTGGCTCACCAAATTTCTTTCTTCTAGGTTAAACCATTCATTTGCAGTAACCGTTTTCATGTTTAGGTTTCACTCTGTTTTCTCCTACATGGATACATGTAGTTGGAACTCTAAATCAAACACGGTTTGTGCTAGCTCTTTGAAACTTGGCACAATAATGTAGTTCCAAGTTCTATCGCTCTGGTTTGTGTCCTATTGAAGTAGCCCCAAGCAGAGACTGATGAGAATCACATTCATTGAAAGGGGTTGCCAAGCTTCCAAAAAACTACGATTTCCTGAAATCTCAGCAAACATTTTTTCACCCAAACTTGATGATTCTGGCAGGTAATGATCAGTACACCAATCTCACTTGGCTCAACAAATTTCGTTTTTCTAGGTGAAACCGTTCCTTTGCAGTAACCGTTTTCATGTTTAGGTTTCACTCTGTTTTCTCCTATATGGATACATGTAGTTGGAACTCTAAATCAAACACGGTTTGTGCTAGCTCTTTGAAAGTTGGCACAATAATGTAGTTCCAAGTTCTATCGTTATGGTTTGTGTCCTATTGAAGTAGCCCCAAGCAGAGACTGACGAGAATCACTTTCATTGAAAGGGGTTGCCACGCTTCCAAAAAACTACAATTTCCTGAAATCTGAGCAAATATTTTTCCACCCAATCTTGATGATACTGGCAGGTAATGATCAGTACACCAATCCCACTTGGCTCACCAAATTTCGTTCTTCTAGGTTAAACAGTTCTTTGCAGTAACCGTTTTCATGTTTAGGTTTCAATCCCCTTTCTCCTATATGAATACATGTAGTTGGAACTCTAAATCAAACACGGTTTGTGCTAGCTCTTTGAAACTTGGCACAATAATGTAGTTGAAAGTTCTATCGCTATGGGTTGTGTCCTATTGAAGTAGCCGAAGCAGAGACTGACGAGAATCACTTTCATTGAAAGGGCTTGCCAAGCTTCCAAAAAACTGCGAGTTTCCTGGAATCTGAGCAAACATTTTTTCAACCCATCTTGAAGATACTGGCAGTTAATGATCAGTTCACCAATCACACGTGGCTCACCAAATTTCTTTCTTCTAGGTTAAACCATTCCTTTGCAGTAACCGTTTTCATGTTTAGGTTTCACTCTGTTTTCTCCTATATGAATACATGTAGTTGGAACTCTAAATCAAACACGGTTTGTGCTAGCTCTTTGAAACTTGGCACAATAATGTAGTTCCAAGTTCTATCGCTATGGTTTGTGTCCTATGGAAGTAGCCCCAAGCAGAGACTGACGAGAATCACATTCATTGAAAGGGGTTGCAAGCTTCCAAAAAACTACGATTTCCTGAAATCTCAGCAAACATTTTTCAACCAATCTTGATGATTCTGGCAGGTAATGATCAGTCCACCAATCTCACTTGGCTCAACAAATTTCGTTCTTCTAGGTTAAACCGTTCCTTTGCAGTAACCGTTTTCTTGTTTAGGTTTCACTCTGTTTTCTCCTATATGGATACATGTATTTGGAACTCTAAATCAAACACTGTTTGTGCTAGCTCTTTGAAACTTGGACAATAATGTAGTTCCAAGTTCTATCGCTATGGTTTGTGTCCTATTGAAGTAGCCCCAAGCAGAGACTGACGAGGATCACATTCATTAAAAGGGGTTGCCAAGCTTCCAAAAAACTACGATTTCCTGAAATCTGAGCAAACATTTTTTCATCCAATCTTGATGATCCTGGCAGGTAATGATCAGTACACCAATCCCACTTGGCTCACCAAATTTCGTTCTTCTAGGTTAAACCGTTCCTTTGCAGTAACCGTTTTCATGTTTAGGTTTCACTCTGTTTTCTCCTACATGGATACATGTAGTTGGAACTCTAAATCAAACACGGTTTGTGCTAGCTCTTTGAAACTTGGCACAATAATGTAGTTCCAAGTTCTATCGCTATGGTTTGTGTAATATTGAAGTAGCCCCAAGCAGAGACTGACGAGAATCACTTTCATTGAAAGGGGTTGCCAAGCTTCCAAAAAACTACAATTCCCTGAAATCTGAGCAAATATTTTTTCACCCAATCTTGATGATACTGGCAGGTAATGATCAGTACACCAATCCCACTTGGCTCACCAAATTTCGTTCTTCTAGGTTAAACCGTTCTTTGCAGTAACCGTTTTCATGTTTAGGTTTCAATCCGCTTTCTCCTATATGGATACATGTATTTGGAACTCTAAATCAAACACGGTTTGTGCTAGCTCTTTGAAAGTTGGCACAATAATGGAGTTCCAAGTTCTATCGCTATGGTTTGTGTCCTATTGAAGTAGCCCCAAGCAGAGACTGACGAGAATCACTTTCATTGAAAGGTGTTGCCAAGCTTCCAAAAAACTACGAGATTCCTGGAATGTGAGCAAAAATTTTTTCACCCAATCTTGATGATACTGGCAGGTAATGATCAGTACACCAATCCCACTTGGCTCTCCAAATTTCGTTCTTCTAGGTTAAAGCGTTCTTTGCAGTAACCGTTTTCATGTTTAGGTTTCAATCCGCTTTCTCCTGTATGAATACATGTAGTTGGAACTCTAAATCAAACACGGTTTGTGCTAGCTCTTTGAAACTTGGCACAATAATGTAGTTCAAAGTTCTATCGCTATGGGTTGTGTCCTATTGAAGTAGCCGAAGCAGAGACTGACGAGAATCACTTTCATTGAAAGGGGTTGCCAAGCTTCCAAAAAACTATGAGTTTCCTGGAATCTGAGCAAACATTTTTTCACCCCATCTTGATGATACTGGCAGTTAATGATCAGTTCACCAATCACACGTGGCTCACCAAATTTCTTTCTTCTAGGTTAAACCATTCATTTGCAGTAACAGTTTTCATGTTTAGGTTTCACTCTGTTTTCTCCTACATGGATACATGTAGTTGGAACTGTAAATCAAACACGGTTTGTGCTAGCTCTTTGAAACTTGGCACAATAATGTAGTTCCAAGTTCTATCGCTATGGTTTGTGTCCTATTGAAGTAGCCCCAAGCAGAGACTGACGAGAATCACTTTCATTGAAAGGGTTTGCCACGCTTCCAAAAAACTACAATTTCCTGAAATCTGAGCAAATATTTTTTCACCCAATCTTGATGATACTGGCAGGTAATGATCAGTACACCAATCCCACTTGGCTCACCAAATTTCGTTCTTCTAGGTTAAAGCGTTCTTTGCAGTAACCGTTTTCATGTTTAGGTTTCAATCCGCTTTCTCCTGTATGAATACATGTAGTTGGAACTCTAAATCAAACACGGTTTGTGCTAGCTCTTTGAAACTTGGCACAATAATGTAGTTCAAAGTTCTATCGCTATGGGTTGTGTCCTATTGAAGTAGCCGAAGCAGAGACTGACGAGAATCACTTTCATTGAAAGGGGTTGCCAAGCTTCCAAAAAACTACGAGTTTCCTGGAATCTGAGCAAACATTTTTTCACCCCATCTTGATGATACTGGCAGTTAATGATCAGTTCACCAATCACACGTGGCTCACCAAATTTCTTTCTTCTAGGTTAAACCATTCATTTGCAGTAACCGTTTTCATGTTTAGGTTTCACTCTGTTTTCTCCTACATGGATACATGTAGTTGGAACTCTAAATCAAACACGGTTTGTGCTAGCTCTTTGAAACTTGGCACAATAATGTAGTTCCAAGTTCTATCGCTATGGTTTGTGTCCTATTGAAGTTGCCCCAAGCAGAGACTGACGAGAATCACTTTCATTGAAAGGGGTTGCCAAGCTTCCAAAAAACTACGATTTCCTGAAATCTCAGCAAACATTTTTTCACCCAATCTTGATGATACTGGCAGGTAATGATCAGTACACCAATCTCACTTGGCTCAACAAATTTCGTTTTTCTAGGTGAAACCGTTCCTTTGCAGTAACCGTTTTCATGTTTAGGTTTCACTCTGTTTTCTGCTATATGAATACATGTAGTTGGAACTCTAAATCAAACACGGTTTGTGCTAGCTCTTTGAAACTTGGCACAATAATGTAGTTCAAAGTTCTATCGCTATGGGTTGTGTCCTATTGAAGTAGCCGAAGCAGAGACTGTCGAGAATCACTTTCATTGAAAGGGGTTGCCAAGCTTCCAAAAAACTACGAGTTTCCTGGAATCTGAGCAAACATTTTTTCACCCCATCTTGATGATACTGGCAGTTAATGATCAGTTCACCAATCACACGTGGCTCACCAAATTTCTTTCTTCTAGGTTAAACCATTCATTTGCAGTAACCGTTTTCATGTTTAGGTTTCACTCTGTTTTCTCCTACATGGATACATGTAGTTGGAACTCTAAATCAAACACGGTTTGTGCTAGCTCTTTGAAACTTGGCACAATAATGTACTTCCAAGTTCTATCGCTATGGTTTGTGTCCTATTGAAGTTGCCCCAAGCAGAGACTGACGAGAATCACTTTCATTGAAAGGGGTTGCCAAGCTTCCAAAAAACTACAATTTCCTGAAATGTGAGCAAATATTTTTTCACCCAATCTTGATGATACTGGCAGGTAATGATCAGTACACCAATCCCACTTGGCTCACCAAATTTCGTTCTTCTAGGTTAAACCGTTCTTTGCAGTAACCGTTTTCATGTTTAGGTTTCAATCCGCTTTCTCCTATATGAATACATGTATTTGGAATTCTAATGAAACACGGTTTGTGCTAGCTCTTTGAAAGTTGGCACAATAATGTAGTTCCAAGTTCTATCGCTATAGTTTGTGTCCTATTGAAGTAGCCCCAAGCAGAGACTGACGAGAATCACTTTCATTGAAAGGGGTTGCCAAGCTTCCAAAAAACAACGAGTTTCCTGAAATCTCAGAAAACATTTTTTCACCCAATCTTGATGATACTTGCAGGTAATGATCAGTACACCAATCACACTTGGCTCACCAAATTTCGTTCTTCTAGGTTAAACCGTTCCTTTTCAGTAACCGTTTTCTTGTTTAGGTTTCACTCTGTTTTCTCCTACATGGATACATGTAGTTGGAACTCTAAATCAAACACAGTTTGTGCTAGCTCTTTGAAACTTGGCACAATAATGTAGTTCCAAGTTCTATCGCTCTGGTTTGTGTCCTATTGAAGTAGCCCCAAGCAGAGACTGACGAGAATCACATTCATTGAAAGGGGTTGCCAAGCTTCCAAAAAACTACGAGTTTCCTGAAATCTCAGAAAACATTTTTTCACCCAATCTTGATGATACTGGCAGGTAATGATCAGTAAACCAATCCCACTTGGCTCACCAAATTTCGTTCATCTAGGTTAAACCGTTCCTTTGCAGTAACCGTTTTCATGTTTAGGTTTCACTCTGTTTTCTCCTATATGGATACATGTAGTTGGAACTCTAAATCAAACACGGTTTGTGCTAGCTCTTTGAAACTTGGCACAATAATGTAGTTCCAAGTTCTATCGCTATGGTTTGTGTCCTATTGAAGTAGCCCCAAGCAGAGACTGACGAGAATCACTTTCATTGAAAGGGGTTGCCACGCTTCCTAAAAACTACAATTTCCTGAAATCTGAGCAAATATTTTTTCACCCAATCTTGATGATACTGGCAGGTAATGATCAGTACACCAATCCCACTTGGCTCACCAAATTTCATTCTTCTAGGTTAAACGGTTCTTTGCAGTAACCGTTTTCATGTTTAGGTTTCAATCCGCTTTCTCCTATATGAATACATGTAGTTGGAACTCTAAATCAAACACGGTTTGTGCTAGCTCTTTGAAACTTGGCACAATAATGTAGTTCAAAGTTCTATCGCTATGGGTTGTGTCCTATTGAAGTAGCCGAAGCAGAGACTGACGAGAATCACTTTCATTGAAAGGGGTTGCCAAGCTTCCAAAAAACTACGAGTTTCCTGGAAACTGAGCAAACATTTTTTCACCCCATCTTGATGATACTGGCAGTTAATGATCAGTTCACCAATCACACGTGGCTCACCAAATTTCTTTCTTCTAGGTTAAACCATTCCTTTGCAGTAACCGTTTTCATGTTTAGGTTTCACTCTGTTTTCTCCTACATGGATACATGTAGTTGGAACTCTAAATCAAACACGGTTTGTGCTAGCTCTTTGAAACTTGGCACAATAATGTAGTTCCAAGTTCTATCGCTATGGTTTGTGTCCTATTGAAGTAGCCCCAAGCAGAGACTGATGAGAATCACATTCATTGAAAGGGGTTGCCAAGCTTCCAAAAAACTACGATTTCCTGAAATCTCAGCAAATATTTTTTCACCCAATCTTGATGATTCTGGCAGGTAATGATCAGTACACCAATCTCACTTGGCTCAACAAATTTCGTTCTTCTAGGTTAAACCGTTCCTTTGCAGTAACCGTTTTCTTGTTTAGGTTTCACTCTGTTTTCTCCTATATGGATACATGTATTTGGAACTCTAAATCAAACACTGTTTGTGCTAGCTCTTTGAAACTTGCACAATAATGTACTTCCAAGTTCTATCGCAATGGTTTGTGTCCTATTGAAGTAGCCCCAAGCAGAGACTGACGAGAATCACATTCATTAAAAGGGGTTGCCAAGCTTCCAAAAAACTACGATTTCCTGAAATCTCCGCAAACATTTTTTCACCCAATCTTGATGATACTGGCAGGTAATGATCAGTACACCAATCCCACTTGGCTCACCAAATTTCGTTCTTCTAGGTTAAACAGTTCTTTGCAGTAACCGTTTTCATGTTTAGGTTTCAATCCGCTTTCTCCTATATGAATACATGTAGTTGGAACTCTAAATCAAACACGGTTTGTGCTAGCTCTTTGAAACTTGGCACAATAATGTAGTTGAAAGTTCTATCGCTATGGGTTGTGTCCTATTGAAGTAGCCAAAGCAGAGACTGACGAGAATCACTTTCATTGAAAGGGTTTGCCAAGCTTCCAAAAAACTACGAGTTTCCTGGAATCTGAGCAAACATTTTTCAACCCATCTTGATGATACTGGCAGTTAATGATCAGTTCACCAATCACACGTGGCTCACCAAATTTCTTTCTTCTAGGTTAAACCATTCCTTTGCAGTAACCGTTTTCATGTTTAGGTTTTACTCTGTTTTCTCCTATATGAATACATGTAGTTGGAACTCTAAATCAAACACGGTTTGTGCTAGCTCTTTGAAACTTGGCACAATAATGTAGTTGAAAGTTCTATCGCTATGGGTTGTGTCCTATTGAAGTAGCCGAAGCAGAGACTGACGAGAATCACTTTCATTGAAAGGGGTTGCCAAGCTTCCAAAAAACTACGAGTTTCCTGGAATCTGAGCAAACATTTTTTCAACCCATCTTGATGATACTGGCAGTTAATGATCAGTTCACCAATCACACGTGGCTCACCAAATTTCTTTCTTCTAGGTTAAACCATTCCTTTGCAGTAACCGTTTTCATGTTTAGGTTTTACTCTGTTTTCTCCTACATGGATACATGTAGTTGGAACTCTAAATCAAACACGGCTTGTGCTAGCTCTTTGAAACTTGGCACAATAATGTAGTTCCACGTTCTATCGCTATGGTTTGTGTCCTATTGAAGTAGCCCCAAGC
Source organism: Urocitellus parryii (assembly GCF_045843805.1). Lineage (NCBI taxonomy): Eukaryota > Metazoa > Chordata > Mammalia > Rodentia > Sciuridae > Urocitellus > Urocitellus parryii. The sequence continues at coordinate 20,493 of NW_027553592.1, forward strand.
AGAGACTGACGAGAGTCACATTCATTGAAAGGGGTTGCCAAGCTTCCAAAAAACTACGATTTCCTGAAATCTCAGCAAACATTTTTCACCCAATCTTGATGATTCTGGCAGGTAATGATCAGTACACCAATCTCACTTGGCTCAACAAATTTCGTTCTTCTAGGTTAAACCGTTCCTTTGCAGTAACCCTATTCTTGTTTAGGTTTCACTCTGTTTTCTCCTATATGGATACATGTATTTGGAACTCTAAATCAAACACTGTTTGTGCTAGCTCTTTGAAACTTGCACAATAATGTAGTTCCAAGTTCTATCGCTATGGTTTGTGTCCTATTGAAGTAGCCCCAAGCAGAGACTGACGAGGATCACATTCATTAAAAGGGGTTGCCATGCTTCCAAAAAACTACGATTTCCTGAAATCTGAGCAAACATTTTTTCACCCAATCTTGATGATCCTGGCAGGTAATGATCAGTACACCAATCCCACTTGGCTCACCAAATTTCGTTCTTCTAGGTTAAACCGTTCCTTTGCAGTAACCGTTTTCATGTTTAGGTTTCACTCTGTTTTCTCCTATATGGATACATGTAGTTGGAACTCTAAATCAAACACAGTTTGTGCTAGCTCTTTGAAACTTGGCACAATAATGTAGTTCCAAGTTCTATCGCTCTGGTTTGTGTCCTATTGAAGTAGCCCCAAGCAGAGACTGACGAGAATCACATTCATTGAAAGGGGTTGCCAAGCTTCCAAAAAACTACGAGTTTCCTGAAATCTCAGAAAACATTTTTTCACCCAATCTTGATGATACTGGCAGGTAATGATCAGTACACCAATCCCACTTGGCTCACCAAATTTCGTTCATCTAGGTTAAACCGTTCCTTTGCAGTAACCGTTTTCATGTTTAGGTTTCACTCTGTTTTCTCCAATATGGATACATCTAGTTGGAACTCTAAATCAAACACGGTTTGTGCTAGCTCTTTGAAACTTGGCACAATAATGTAGTTCCAAGTTTTATCGCTATGGTTTGTGTCCTATTGAAGTAGCCCCAAGCAGAGACTGACGAGAATCACTTTCATTGAAAGGGGTTGCCACGCTTCCTAAAAACTACAATTTCCTGAAATCTGAGCAAATATTTTTTCACCCAATCTTGATGATACTGGCAGGTAATGATCAGTACACCAATCCCACTTGGCTCACCAAATTTCGTTCTTCTAGTTTAAACGGTTCTTTGCTGTAACCGTTTTCATGTTTAGGTTTCAATCCGCTTTCTCCTATATGAATACATGTAGTTGGAACTCTAAATCAAACACGGTTTGTGCTAGCTCTTTGAAACTTGGCACAATAATGTAGTTCAAAGTTCTATCGCTATGGGTTGTGTCCTATTGAAGTAGCCGAAGCAGAGACTGACGAGAATCACTTTCATTGAAAGGGGTTGCCAAGCTTACAAAAAACTACGAGTTTCCTGGAAACTGAGCAAACATTTTTTCACCCCATCTTGATGATACTGGCAGTTAATGATCAGTTCACCAATCACAAGTGGCTCACGAAATTTCTTTCTTCTAGGTTAAACCATTCCTTTGCAGTAACCGTTTTCATGTTTAGGTTTCACTCTGTTTTCTCCTACATGGATACATGTAGTTGGAACTCTAAATCAAACACGGTTTGTGCTAGCTCTTTGAAACTTGGCACAATAATGTAGTTCCAAGTTCTATCGCTATGGTTTGTGTCCTATTGAAGTAGCCCCAAGCAGAGACTGACGAGAATCACATTCATTGAAAGGGGTTGCCAAGCTTCCAAAAAACTACGATTTCCTGAAATCTCAGCAAATATTTTTTCACCCAATCTTGATGATTCTGGCAGGTAATGATCAGTACACCAATCTCACTTGGCTCAACAAATTTCGTTCTTCTAGGTTAAACCGTTCCTTTGCAGTAACCGTTTTCTTGTTTAGGTTTCACTCTGTTTTCTCCTATATGGATACATGTATTTGGAACTCTAAATCAAACACTGTTTGTGCTAGCTCTTTGAAACTTGCACAATAATGTACTTCCAAATTCTATCGCTATGGTTTGTGTCCTATTGAAGTAGCCCCAAGCAGAGACTGACGAGAATCACATTCATTAAAAGGGGTTGCCAAGCTTCCAAAAAACTACGATTTCCTGAAATCTCAGCAAACATTTTTTCACCCAATCTTGATGATACTGGCAGGTAATGATCAGTACACCAATCCCACTTGGCTCACCAAATTTCGTTCTTCTAGGTTAAACCGTTCCTTTGCAGTAACCGTTTTCATGTTTAGGTTTCACTCTGTTTTCTCCTATATGGATACATGTAGTTGGAACTCTAAATCAAACACGGTTTGTGCTAGCTCTTTGAAACTTGGCACAATAATGTAGTTCCAAGTTCTATCGCTATGGTTTGTGTCCTATTGAAGTTACCCCAAGCAGAGACTGACGAGAATCACTTTCATTGAAAGGGGTTGCCACGCTTCCAAAAAACTACAATTTCCTGAAATCTGAGCAAATATTTTTTCACCCAATCTTGATGATACTGGCAGGTAATGATCAGTACACCAATCCCACTTGGCTCACCAAATTTCGTTCTTCTAGGTTAAACAGTTCTTTGCAGTAACCGTTTTCATGTTTAGGTTTCAATCCGCTTTCTCCTATATGAATACATGTAGTTGGAACTCTAAATCAAACACGGTTTGTGCTAGCTCTTTGAAACTTGGCACAATAATGTAGTTGAAAGTTCTATCGCTATGGGTTGTGTCCTATTGAAGTAGCCGAAGCAGAGACTGACGAGAATCACTTTCATTGAAAGGGGTTGCCAAGCTTCCAAAAAACTACGAGTTTCCTGGAATCTGAGCAAATATTTTTTCAACCCATCTTGATGATACTGGCAGTTAATGATCAGTTCACCAATCACACGTGGCTCACCAAATTTCTTTCTTCTAGGTTAAACCATTCCTTTGCAGTAACCGTTTTCATGTTTAGGTTTTACTCTGTTTTCTCCTATATGAATACATGTAGTTGGAACTCTAAATCAAACACGGTTTGTGCTAGCTCTTTGAATCTTGGCACAATAATGTAGTTGAAAGTTCTATCGCTATGGGTTGTGTCCTATTGAAGTAGCCGAAGCAGAGACTGACGAGAATCACTTTCATTGAAAGGGGTTGCCAAGCTTCCAAAAAACTACGAGTTTCCTGGAATCTGAGCAAACATTTTTTCAACCCATCTTGATGATACTGGCAGTTAATGATCAGTTCACCAATCACACGTGGCTCACCAAATTTCTTTCTTCTAGGTTAAACCATTCCTTTGCAGTAACCGTTTTCATGTTTAGGTTTTACTCTGTTTTCTCCTACATGGATACATGTAGTTGGAACTCTAAATCAAACACGGTTTGTGCTAGCTCTTTGAAACTTGGCACAATAATGTAGTTCCACGTTCTATCGCTATGGTTTGTGTCCTATTGAAGTAGCCCCAAGCAGAGACTGACGAGAGTCACATTCATTGAAAGGGGTTGCCAAGCTTCCAAAAAACTACGATTTCCTGAAATCTCAGCAAACATTTTTCACCCAATCTTGATGATTCTGGCAGGTAATGATCAGTACACCAATCTCACTTGGCTCAACAAATTTCGTTCTTCTAGGTTAAACCGTTCCTTTGCAGTAACCATATTCTTGTTTAGGTTTCACTCTGTTTTCTCCTATATGGATACATGTATTTGGAACTCTAAATCAAACACTGTTTGTGCTAGCTCTTTGAAACTTGCACAATAATGTAGTTCCAAGTTCTATCGCTATGGTTTGTGTCCTATTGAAGTAGCCCCAAGCAGAGACTGACGAGGATCACATGCATTGAAAGGGGTTGCCAAGCTTCCAAAAAACTACGATTTCCTGAAATCTGAGCAAACATTTTTTCACCCAATCTTGATGATCCTGGCAGGTAATGATCAGTACACCAATCCCACTTGGCTCACCAAATTTCGTTCTTCTAGGTTTAACCGTTCCTTTGCAGTAACCGTTTTCATGTTTAAGTTTCACTCTGTTTTCTCCTATATGGATACATGTAGTTGGAACTCTAAATCAAACACGGTTTGTGCTAGCTCTTTGAAACTTGGCACAATAATGTAGTTCCAAGTTCTATCGCTATGGTTTGTGTCCTATTGAAGTAGCCCCAAGCAGAGACTGACGAGAATCACTTTCATTGAAAGGGGTTGCCACGCTTCCAAAAACTACAATTTCTTGAAATCTGAGCAAATATTTTTTCACCCAATCTTGATGATACTGGCAGGTAATGATCAGTACACCAATCCCACTTGGCTCACCAAATTTCGTTCTTCTAGGTTAAAGCGTTCTTTGCAGTAACCGTTTTCATGTTTAGGTTTCAATCCGCTTTCTCCTATATGAATACATGTAGTTGGAACTCTAAATCAAACACGGTTTGTGCTAGCTCTTTGAAACTTGGCACAATAAAGTAGTTCAAAGTTCTATCGCTATGGGTTGTGTCCTATTGAAGTAGCCGAAGCAGAGACTGACGAGAATCACTTTCATTGAAAGGGGTTGCCAAACTTCCAAAAAACTACGAGTTTCCTGGAATCTGTGCAAACATTTTTTCACCCCATCTTGATGATACTGGCAGTTAATGATCAGTTCACCAATCCAACGTGGCTCACCAAATTTCTTTCTTCTAGGTTAAACCATTCATTTGCAGTAACCGTTTTCATGTTTAGGTTTCACTCTGTTTTCTCCTACATGGATACATGTAGTTGGGACTCTAAATCAAACACGGTTTTTGCTAGCTCTTTGAAACTTGGCACAATAATGTAGTTCCAAGTTCTATCGCTATGGTTTGTGTCCTATTGAAGTAGCCCCAAGCAGAGACTGACGAGAATCACTTTCATTGAAAGGGGTTGCCAAGCTTCCAAAAAACTACAATTTCCTGAAATCTGAGCAAATATTTTTTCACCCAATCTTGATGATACTGGCAGGTAATGATCAGTACACCAATCCCACGTGGCTCACCAAATTTCGTTCTTCTAGGTTAAAGCGTTCTTTGCAGTAACCGTTTTCATGTTTAGGTTTCAATCTGCTTTCTCCTATATGAATACATGTATTTGGAATTCTAAATGAAACACGGTTTGTGCTAGCTCTTTGAAAGTTGGCACAATAATGTAGTTCCAAGTTCTATCGCTATGGTTTGTGTCCTATTGAAGTAGCCCCAAGCAGAGACTGACGAGAATCACTTTCATTGAAAGGGGTTGCCAAGCTTCCAAAAAACTACGAGTTTCCTGAAATCTCAGAAAACATTTTTTCACCCAATCTTGATGATACTTGCAGGTAATGATCAGTACACCAATCACACTTGGCTCACCAAATTTCGTTCTTCTAGGTTAAACCGTTCCTTTTCAGTAACCGTTTTCTTGTTTAGGTTTCACTCTGTTTTCTCCTACATGGATACATGTAGTTGGAACTCTACATCAAACACAGTTTGTGCTAGCTCTTTGAAACTTGGCACAATAATGTAGTTCCAAGTTCTATCGCTCTGGTTTGTGTCCTATTGAAGTAGCCCCAAGCGGAGACTGACGAGAATCACATTCATTGAAAGGGGTTGCCAAGCTTCCAAAAAACTACGATTTCCTGAAATCTAAGCAAACATTTTTTCACCCAATCTTGATGATTCTGGCAGGTAATGATCAGTACACCAATCTCACTTGGCTCAACAAATTTCGTTTTTCTAGGTGAAACCGTTCCTTTGCAGTAACCGTTTTCATGTTTAGGTTTCACTCTGTTTTCTCCTATATGGATACATGTATTTGGAACTCTAAATCAAACACTGTTTGTGCTAGCTCTTTGAAACTTGCACAATAATGTAGTTCCAAGTTCTATCGCTATGGTTTGTGTCCTATTGAAGTAGCCCCAAGCAGAGACTGACGAGAATCACATTCATTAAAAGGGGTTGCCAAGCTTCCAAAAAACTACGATTTCCTGAAATCTCAGCAAACATTTTTTCACCCAATCTTGATGATACTGGCAGGTAATGATCAGTACACCAATCCCACTTGGCTCACCAAATTTCGTTCTTCTAGGTTAAACCGTTCCTTTGCAGTAACCGTTTTCATGTTTAGGTTTCACTCTGTTTTCTCCTATATGGATACATGTAGTTGGAACTCTAAATCAAACACGGTTTGTGCTAGCTCTTTGAAACTTGGCAAAATAATGTAGTTCCAAGTTCTATCGCTATGGTTTGTGTCCTATTGAAGTTACCCCAAGCAGAGACTGACGAGAATCATTTCATTGAAAGGGGTTGCCACGCTTCCAAAAAACTACAATTTCCTGAAATCTGAGCAAATATTTTTTCACCCAATCTTGATGATACTGGCAGGTAATGATCAGTACACCAATCCCACTTGGCTCACCAAATTTCGTTCTTCTAGGTTAAACAGTTCTTTGCAGTAACCGTTTTCATGTTTAGGTTTCAATCCGCTTTCTCCTATATGAATACATGTAGTTGGAACTCTAAATCAAACACGGTTTGTGCTAGCTCTTTGAAACTTGGCACAATAATGTAGTTCAAAGTTCTATCGCTATGGGTTGTGTCCTATTGAAGTAGCCGAAGCAGAGACTGACGAGAATCACTTTCATTGAAAGGGGTTGCCAAGCTTCCAAAAAACTACGAGTTTCCTGGAATCTGAGCAAACATTTTTTCAACCCATCTTGATGATACTGGCAGTTAATGATCAGTTCACCAATCACACGTGGCTCACCAAATTTCTTACTTCTAGGTTAAACCATTCCTTTGCAGTAACCGTTTTCATGTTTAGGTTTTATTCTGTCTTCTCCTATATGAATACATGTAGTTGGAACTCTAAATCAAACACGGTTTGTGCTAGCTCTTTGAAACTTGGCACAATAATGTAGTTGAGAGTTCTATCGCTATGGGTTGTGTCCTATTGAAGTAGCCGAAGCAGAGACTGACGAGAATCACTTTCATTGAAAGGGGTTGCCAAGCTTCCAAAAAACTACGATTTCCTGAAATCTGAGCAAACATTTTTTCACCCAATCTTGATGATCCTGGCAGGTAATGATCAGTACACCAATCCCACTTGGCTCACCAAATTTCGTTCTTCTAGGTTAAACCGTTCCTTTGCAGTAACCTTTTTCATGTTTAGGTTTCACTCTGTTTTCTCCTATATGGATACATGTAGTTGGAACTCTAAATCAAACACGGTTTGTGCTAGCTCTTTGAAACTTGGCACAATAATGTAGTTCCAAGTTCTATCGCTATGGTTTGTGTCCTATTGAAGTAGCCCCAAGCAGAGACTGACGAGAATCACTTTCATTGAAAGGGGTTGCCACGCTTCCAAAAAACTACAATTTCTTGAAATCTGAGCAAATATTTTTTCACCCAATCTTGATGATACTGGCAGGTAATGATCAGTACACCAATCCCACTTGGCTCACCAAATTTCGTTCTTCTAGGTTAAAGCGTTCTTTGCAGTAACCGTTTTCATGTTTAGGTTTCAATCCGCTTTCTCCTATATGAATACATGTAGTTGGAACTCTAAATCAAACACGGTTTGTGCTAGCTCTTTGAAACTTGGCACAATAATGTAGTTCAAAGTTCTATCGCTATGGGTTGTGTCCTATTGAAGTAGCCGAAGCAGAGACTGACGAGAATCACTTTCATTGAAAGGGGTTGATAAGCTTCCAAAAAACTACGAGTTTCCTGGAATCTGAGCAAACATTTTTTCACCCCATCTTGATGATACTGGCAGTTAATGATCAGTTCACCAATCCAACGTGGCTCACGAAATTTCTTTCTTCTAGGTTAAACCATTCATTTGCAGTAACCGTTTTCATGTTTAGGTTTCACTCTGTTTTCTCCTACATGGATACATGTAGTTGGAACTCTAAATCAAACACGGTTTGTGCTAGCTCTTTGAAACTTGGCACAATAATGTAGTTCAAGTTCTATCGCTATGGTTTGTGTCCTATTGAAGTAGCCCCAAGCAGAGACTGATGAGAATCACTTTCATTGAAAGGGGTTGCCAAGCTTCCAAAAAACTACAATTTCCTGAAATCTGAGCAAATATTTTTTCACCCAATCTTGATGATACTGGCAGGTAATGATCAGTACACCAATCCCACATGGCTCACCAAATTTCGTTCTTCTAGGTTAAAGCGTTCTTTGCAGTAACCGTTTTCATGTTTAGGTTTCAATCCGCTTTCTCCTATATGAATACATGTATTTGGAATTCTAAATGAAACACGGTTTGTGCTAGCTCTTTGAAAGTTGGCACAATAATGTAGTTCCAAGTTCTATCGCTATGGTTTGTGTCCTATTGAAGTAGCCCCAAGCAGAGACTGACGAGAATCACTTTCATTGAATGGGGTTGCCAAGCTTCCAAAAAACTACGAGTTTCCTGAAATCTCAGAAAACATTTTTTTCACCCAATCTTGATGATACTTGCAGGTAATGATCAGTGCACCAATCACACTTGGCTCACCAAATTTCGTTCTTCTAGGTTAAACCGTTCCTTTTCAGTAACCGTTTTCTTCTTTAGGTTTCACTCTGTTTTCTCCTACATGGATACATGTAGTTGGAACTCTACATCAAACACAGTTTGTGCTAGCTCTTTGAAACTTGGCACAATAATGTAGTTCCAAGTTCTATCGCTCTGGTTTGTGTCCTATTGAAGTAGCCCCAAGCGGAGACTGACGAGAATCACATTCATTGAAAGGGGTTGCCAAGCTTCCAAAAAACTACGATTTCCTGAAATCTAAGCAAACATTTTTTCACCCAATCTTGATGATTCTGGCAGGTAATGATCAGTACACCAATCTCACTTGGCTCAACAAATTTCGTTTTTCTAGGTGAAACCGTTCCTTTGCAGTAACCGTTTTCATGTTTAGGTTTCACTCTGTTTTCTCCTATATGGATACATGTAGTTGGAACTCTAAATCAAACACGGTTTGTGCTAGCTCTTTGAAAGTTGGCACAATAATGTAGTTCCAAGTTCTATCGCTATGATTTGTGTCCTATTGAAGTAGCCCCAAGCAGAGACTGACGAGAATCACATTCATTGAAAGGGGTTGCCAAGCTTCCAAAAAACTACGAGATTCCTGGAATGTGAGCAAAAATGTTTTCACCCAATCTTGATGATACTGGCAGGTAATGATCAGTACACCAATCCCACTTGGCTCACCAAATTTCGTTCTTCTAGGTTAAACCGTTCCTTTGCAGTAACCCTATTCATGTTTAGGTTTCACTCTGTTTTCTCCTATATGGATACATGTAGTTGGAACTCTAAATCAAACACGGTTTGTGCTAGCTCTTTGAAACTTGGCACAATAATGTAGTTCCACGTTCTATCGCTATGGTTTGTGTCCTATTGAAGTAGCCCCAAGCAGAGACTGACGAGAGTCACATTCATTGAAAGGGGTTGCCAAGCTTCCAAAAAACTACGATTTCTTGAAATCTCAGCAAACATTTTTCACCCAATCTTGATGATACTGGCAGGTAATGATCAGTACACCAATCTCACTTGGCTCAACAAATTTCGTTCTTCTAGGTTAAACCGTTCCTTTGCAGTAACCGTATTCTTGTTTAGGTTTCACTCTGTTTTCTCCTATATGGATACATGTATTTGGAACTCTAAATCAAACACTGTTTGTGCTAGCTCTTTGAAACTTGCACAATAATGTAGTTCCAAGTTCTATCGCTATGGTTTGTGTCCTATTGAAGTAGCCCCAAGCAGAGACTGACGAGGATCACATTCATTAAAAGGGGTTGCAAAGCTTCCAAAAAACTACGATTTCCTGAAATCTGAGCAAACATTTTTTCACCCAATCTTGATGATCCTGTCAGGTAATGATCAGTACACCAATCCCACTTGGCTCACCAAATTTCGTTCTTCTAGGTTAAACCGTTCCTTTGCAGTAACCGTTTTCATGTTTAGGTTTCACTCTGTTTTCTCCTATATGGATACATGTAATTTGGAACTCTAAATCAAACACGGTTTGTGCTAGCTCTTTGAAACTTGGCACAATAATGTAGTTCCAAGTTCTATCGCTATGGTTTGTGTCCTATTGAAGTAGCCCCAAGCAGAGACTGACGAGAATCACTTTCATTGAAAGGGGTTGCCACGCTTCCAAAAACTACAATTTCTTGAAATCTGAGCAAATATTTTTTCACCCAATCTTGATGATACTGGCAGGCAATGATCAGTACACCAATCCCACTTGGCTCACCAAATTTCGTTCTTCTAGGTTAAAGCGTTCTTTGCAGTAACCGTTTTCATGTTTAGGTTTCAATCCGCTTTCTCCTATATGAATACATGTAGTTGGAACTCTAAATCAAACACGGTTTGTGCTAGCTCTTTGAAACTTGGCACAATAATGTAGTTCAAAGTTCTATCGCTATGTGTTGTGTCCTATTGAAGTAGCCGAAGCAGAGACTGACGAGAATCACTTTCATTGAAAGGGGTTGCCAAACTTCCAAAAAACTACGAGTTTCCTGGAATCTGAGCAAACATTTTTTCACCCCATCTTGATGATACTGGCAGTTAATGATCAGTTCACCAATCCAACGTGGCTCACCAAATTTCTTTCTTCTAGGTTAAACCATTCATTTGCAGTAACCGTTTTCATGTTTAGGTTTCACTCTGTTTTCTCCTACATGGATACATGTAGTTGGGACTCTAAATCAAACACGGTTTTTGCTAGCTCTTTGAAACTTGGCACAATAATGTAGTTCCAAGTTCTATCGCTATGGTTTGTGTCCTATTGAAGTAGCCCCAAGCAGAGACTGACGAGAATCACTTTCATTGAAAGGGGTTGCCAAGCTTCCAAAAAACTACAAATTCCTGAAATCTGAGCAAATATTTTTTCACCCATTCTTGATGATACTGGCAGGTAATGATCAGTACACATATCCCACGTGGCTCACCAAATTTCGTTCTTCTAGGTTAAAGCGTTCTTTGCAGTAACCGTTTTCATGTTTAGGTTTCAATCTGCTTTCTCCTATATGAATACATGTATTTGGAATTCTAAATGAAACACGGTTTGTGCTAGCTCTTTGAAAGTTGGCACAATAATGTAGTTCCAAGTTCTATCGCTATGGTTTGTGTCCTATTGAAGTAGCCCCAAGCAGAGACTGACGAGAATCACTTTCATTGAAAGGGGTTGCCAAGCTTCCAAAAAACTACGAGTTTCCTGAAATCTCAGAAAACATTTTTTCACCCAATCTTGATGATACTTGCAGGTAATGATCAGTACACCAATCACACTTGGCTCACCAAATTTCGTTCTTCTAGGTTAAACCGTTCCTTTTCAGTAACCGTTTTCTTGTTTAGGTTTCACTCTGTTTTCTCCTACATGGATACATGTAGTTGGAACTCTACATCAAACACAGTTTGTGCTAGCTCTTTGAAACTTGGCACAATAATGTAGTTCCAAGTTCTATCGCTCTGGTTTGTGTCCTATTGAAGTAGCCCCAAGCAGAGACTGACGAGAATCACATTCATTAAAAGGGGTTGCCAAGGTTCCAAAAAACTACGATTTCCTGAAATCTCAGCAAACATTTTTTCACCCAATCTTGATGATACTGGCAGGTAATGATCAGTACACCAATCCCACTTGGCTCACCAAATTTCGTTCTTCTAGGTTAAACCGTTCCTTTGCAGTAACCGTTTTCATGTTTAGGTTTCACTCTGTTTTCTCCTATATGGATACATGTAGTTGGAACTCTAAATCAAACACGGTTTGTGCTAGCTCTTTGAAACTTGGCACAATAATGTAGTTCCAAGTTCTATCGCTATGGTTTGTGTCCTATTGAAGTTACCCCAAGCAGAGACTGACGAGAATCACTTTCATTGAAAGGGGTTGCCACGCTTCCAAAAAACTACAATTTCCTGAAATCTGAGCAAATATTTTTTCACCCAATCTTGATGATACTGGCAGGTAATGATCAGTACACCAATCCCACTTGGCTCACCAAATTTCGTTCTTCTAGGTTAAACAGTTCTTTGCAGTAACCGTTTTCATGTTTAGGTTTCAATCCGCTTTCTCCTATATGAATACATGTAGTTGGAACTCTAAATCAAACACGGTTTGTGCTAGCTCTTTGAAACTTGGCACAATAATGTAGTTGAAAGTTCTATCGCTATGGGTTGTGTCCTATTGAAGTAGCCGAAGCAGAGACTGACGAGAATCACTTTCATTGAAAGGGGTTGCCAAGCTTCCAAAAAACTACGAGTTTCCTGGAATCTGAGCAAACATTTTTTCAACCCATCTTGAAGATACTGGCAGTTAATGATCAGTTCACCAATCACACGTGACTCACCAAATTTCTTTTCTAGGTTAAACCATTCATTTGCAGTAACCGTTTTGATGTTTAGGTTTCACTCTGTTTTCTCCTACATGGATACATGTAGTTGGAACTGTAAATCAAACACGGTTTGTGCTAGCTCTTTGAAACTTGGCACAATAATGTAGTTCCAAGTTCTATCGCTATGGTTTGTGTCCTATTGAAGTAGCCCCAAGCAGAGACTGACGAGAATCACTTTCATTGAAAGGGGTTGCCAAGCTTCCAAAAAACTACAATTTCCTGAAATCTGAGCAAATATTTTTTCACCCAATCTTGATGATACTGGCAGGTAATGATCAGTACACCAATCCCACGTGGCTCACCAAATTTCGTTCTTCTAGGTTAAAGCGTTCTTTGCAGTAACCGTTTTCATGTTTAAGTTTCAATCCGCTTTCTCCTATATGAATATATGTATTTGGAATTCTAAATGAAACACGGTTTGTGCTAGCTCTTTGAAAGTTGGCACAATAATGTAGTTCCAAGTTCTATCGCTATGGTTTGTGTCCTATTGAAGTAGCCCCAAGCAGAGACTGACGAGAATCACTTTCATTGAAAGGGGTTGCCAAGCTTCCAAAAAACTACGAGTTTCCTGAAATCTCAGAAAACATTTTTTCACCCAATCTTGATGATACTTGCAGGTAATGATCAGTACACCAATCACACTTGGCTCACCAAATTTCGTTCTTCTAGGTTAAACCGTTCCTTTTCAGTAACCGTTTTCTTGTTTAGGTTTCACTCTGTTTTCTCCTACATGGATACATGTAGTTGGAACTCTACATCAAACACAGTTTGTGCTAGCTCTTTGAAACTTGGCACAATAATGTAGTTCCAAGTTCTATCGCTCTGGTTTGTGTCCTATTGAAGTAGCCCCAAGCGGAGACTGACGAGAATCACATTCATTGAAAGGGGTTGCCAAGCTTCCAAAAAACTACGATTTCCTGAAATCTAAGCAAACATTTTTTCACCCAATCTTGATGATTCTGGTAGGTAATGATCAGTACACCAATCTCACTTGGCTCAACAAATTTCGTTTTTCTAGGTGAAACCGTTCCTTTGCAGTAACCGTTTTCATGTTTAGGTTTCACTCTGTTTTCTCCTATATGGATACATGTAGTTGGAACTCTAAATCAAACACGGTTTGTGCTAGCTCTTTGAAAGTTGGCACAATAATGTAGTTCCAAGTTCTATCGCTATGGTTTTTGTCCTATTGAAGTAGCCCCAAGCAGAGACTGACGAGAATCACATTCATTGAAAGGGGTTGCCAAGCTTCCAAAAAACTACGAGATTCCTGGAATGTGAGCAAAAATGTTTTCACCCAATCTTGATGATACTGGCAGGTAATGATCAGTACACCAATCCCACTTGGCTCACCAAATTTCGTTCTTCTAGGTTAAACCGTTCCTTTGCAGTAACCCTATTCATGTTTAGGTTTCACTCTTTTTTCTCCTATATGGATACATGTAGTTGGAACTCTAAATCAAACACGGTTTGTGCTAGCTCTTTGAAACTTGGCACAATATTGTAGTTCCAAGTTCTATCGCTATGGTTTGTGTCCTATTGAAGTAGCCCCAAGCAGAGACTGACGACAATCACTTTCATTGAAAGGGGTTGCCACGCTTCCAAAAAACTACAATTTCCTGAAATCTGAGCAAATATTTTTTCACCCAATCTTGATGATACTGGCAGGTAATGATCAGTACACCAATCCCACTTGGCTCACCAAATTTCGTTCTTCTAGGTTAAACCGTTCTTTGCAGTAACCGTTTTCATGTTTAGGTTTCAATCCGCTTTCTCCTGTATGAATACATGTAGTTGGAACTCTAAATCAAACACGGTTTGTGCTAGCTCTTTGAAATTTGGCACAATAATGCAGTTCAAAGTTCTATCGCTATGGGTTGTGTCCTATTGAAGTAGCCGAAGCAGAGACTGACGAGAATCACTTTCATTGAAAGGGGTTGCCAAGCTTCCAAAAAACTACGAGTTTCCTGGAATCTGAGCAAAAATTTTTCACCCCATCTTGATGATACTGGCAGTTAATGATCAGTTCACCAATCACACGTGGCTCACCAAATTTATTTCTTCTAGGTTAAACCATTCATTTGCAGTAACCGTTTTCATGTTTAGGTTTCACTCTGTTTTCTCCTACATGGATACATGTAGTTGGAACTCTAAATCAAACACGGTTTGTGCTAGCTCTTTGAAACTTGGCACAATAATGTAGTTCCAAGTTCTATCGCTATGGTTTGTGTCCTATTGAAGTAGCCCCAAGCAGAGACTGACGAGAATCACATTCATTGAAAGGGGTTGCCAAGCTTCCAAAAAACTACAATTTCCTGAAATCTGAGCAAATATTTTTTCACCCAATCTTTATGATACTGGCAGGTAATGATCAGTACACCAATCCCACTTGGCTCACCAAATTTCGTTCTTCTAGGTTAAACCGTTCTTTGCAGTAACCGTTTTCATGTTTAGGTTTCAATCCGCTTTCTCCTATATGAATACATGTATTTGGAATTCTAATGAAACACGGTTTGTGCTAGCTCTTTGAAAGTTGGCACAATAATGTAGTTCCAAGTTCTATCGCTATGGTTTGTGTCCTATTGAAGTAGCCCCAAGCAGAGACTGACGAGAATCACTTTCATTGAAAGGGGTTGCCAAGCTTCCAAAAAACTACGAGATTCCTGGAATGTGAGAAAAAATTTTTTCACCCAATCTTGATGATACTGGCAGGTAATGATCAGTACACCAATCCCAATTGGCTCACCAAATTTCGTTCTTCTAGGTTAAACGGTTCCTTTTCAGTAACCGTTTTCTTGTTTAGGTTTCACTCTGTTTTCTCCTACATGGATACATGTAGTTGGAACTCTAAATCAAACACAGT
>NW_027553593.1:0-35722 GCF_045843805.1 Urocitellus parryii
AGAACTTGGAACTATATTATTTGCCAAGTTTCAAAGAGCTAGCACAAACCGTGTTTGATTTAGCGTTCCAACTACATGTATCCATATAGGAGAAAACAGAGTGAAACCTAAACATGAAAACGGTTACTGCAAAGGAACGGTTTAACCTAGAAGAACGAAATTTGGTGAGCCAAGTGGGCTTGGTGTCCTGATCATTACCTGCAAGTATCATCAAGATTGGGTGAAAAAATGTTTGTTGAGATTTCAGGAAACTAGTAGTTTTTTGGAGCTTGGCATCCCCTTTCAATGAAAGTGATTCTCGTCAGTCTCTGCTTGGGGCTACTTCAATAGGACACAAACCATAGCGATAGAACTTTGAACTACTTTATCGTGCCAAGATTCAAAGAGCTACCACAACCTGTTTGATTTAGCATTCCAACTAAATGTATCCATATAGGAGAAAACAGAGTGAAACCTAAACATGAAAACGGTTACTGCAAAGGAACGGTTTAACCTAGAAGAACGAAATTTGGTGAGCCAAGTGGGATTGGTGGGCTGATTATTAAATGGAAGTATAATTAAGATTGGGTGAAAAAATGTTTGCTGAGATTTCAGGAATCTCGTAGTTTTTGGAAGCTTGGCAACCAATTTCAATAAAAGTGATTCTCGTCAGTCTCTGCTTTTGGCTACTTCAATAGGACACAAACCATAGTGATAGAACTTGTAACTACATTATTGTGCCAAGTTTCAAAGAGCTAGCACAAACCGTGTTTGATTTAGAGTTCCAACTACATGTATCCATATAGAAGAAAACAGAGTGAAACCTAAACATGAAAACGGTTACTGCAAAGGAAGGGTTTAACCTAGAAGAACGAAATTTTTTGAGCCAAGTGGGATTGCTGTACTGATCATTACCTGCAAGTATCATCAAGATTGGGTGAAAAAATGTTTGCCGAGATTTCAGGAAACTCGTAGTTTTTTGGAAGCTTGGCAACCCCTTACACTGAAAGTGATTCTCGTCAGTCTCTGCTTGGGGCTACTTGAATAGGACAAAAAACCATAGCGATACAACTTGGAACTACATTATTGTGCCAACTTTCAAAGAGCTAGCACAAACCGTGTTTGATTTAGAGTTCCAACTGCATGTATCCATGTAGGAGAAAACATAGTGAAACCTAAACATGAAAATGGTTACTGCAAAGGAAGGGTTTAACCTAGAAGGACGAAATTTGGTGAGCCAAGTGGGCTTACTGTACTGATCATTACATGCAAGTATCATCAAGATTGGGTGAAAAAATGTTTGCTGAGATTTCAGGAAACTCGTAGTTTTTTTGAAGCTTGGCAACCCCTTTCAATGAAAGGCATTCTCGTCAGTCTCTGCTTGGGGCTACTTCAATAGGACACAAACCATAGCGAGAGAACTTGGAACTACATTATTGTGCCACGTTTCAAAGAGCTATCACAAACCGTGTTTGATTTAGCGTTCCAACTAAATGTATCCATATAGGAGAAAACAGAGTGAAACCTAAACATGAAAACGGTTACTGCAAAGGAACGGTTTAACCTAGAAGAACGAAATTTGGTGAGACAAGTGGGCTTGCTAAAGTGATCATTAAATGGAAGTATCATGAAGATTGGGTGAAAAAATGTTTGTTGAGAATTCAGGAAACTAGTAGTTTTTTGGAGCTTGGCAACCCCTTTCAATGAAAGTGATTCTCGTCAGTCTCTGCTTGGGGCTACTTCAATAGGACACAAACCATAGCGATAGAACTTGTAACTACATTATTGTGCCAAGTTTCAAAGAGCGAGCACAAACCGTGTGTGATTTAGAGTTCCAACTACATGTATCCATGTAGGAGAAAACAGAGTGAAACCTAAACATGAAAACGGTTACTGCAAAGGGACGGTTTAACCCAGAAGAACGAAATTTGGTGAGCCAAGTGGGCTTGCTGTACTGATCATTACCTGCAAGTATCATCAAGATTGGGTGAAAAAGTGTTTGCTGAGATTTCAGGAAACTCGTAGTTTTTTGGAAGCTTGGCAACCCCTTGCAATGAAAGTGATTCTCGTCAGTCTCTGCTTGGGGCTACTTCAATAGGACACAAACCATAGCGACAGAACATGGAACTACATTATTGTGCAAAGTTTCAAAGAGCTAGCACAAACCGTGTTTGATTTAGAGTTCCAACTACATGTATCCATATAGGGGAAAACAGAGTGAAACCTAAACATGAAAACGGTTACTGCAAAGGAACGGTTTAACCTAGAAGAACGAAATTTGGTGAGCCAAGTGGGATTGGTGGGCTGATTATTAAATGGAAGTATCATCAAGATTGGGTGAAAAATGTTTGCTGAGATTTCAGGAATCTCGTAGTTTTTGGAAACTTGGCAACCAATTTCAATAAAAGTGATTCTCGTCAGTCTCTGCTTTTGGCTACTTCAATAGGACACAAACCATAGTGATAGAACTTGGAACTACATTATTGTGCCAAGTTTCAAAGAGCTAGCACAAACCGTGTTTGATTTAGAGTTCCAACTACATGTATCCATATAGGAGAAAACAGTGAAACCTAAACATTAAAATGGTTACTGCAAAGGAACAGTTTAACCTAGAAGAACGAAATTTGGTGAGCCAAGTGGGCTTGCTGTCCTGATCATTACCTGCCAGTATCATCAAGATTGGGTGAAAAAATGTTTGCTGAGATTTCAGGAAACTCGTAGTTTTTTGGAAGCTTGGCAACCAATTTCAATGAAAGTGATTCTCGTCAGTCTCTGCTTGGGGCTACTTCAATAGGACACAAACCGTAGTGATAGAACTTGGAACTACATTATTCTGCCAAGTTTCAAAGAGCTAGCACAAACCGTGTTTGATTTAGAGTTCCAACTACATGTATCCATGTAGGAGAAAACAGAGTGAAACCTAAACATGAAAACGGTTACTGCAAAGGAAGGGTTTAACCTAGAAGAACGAAATTTGGTGAGCCAAGTGGTCTGCTGTACTGATCATTACCTGCAAGTATCATCAAGATTGGGTGAAAAAATGTTTGCTGAGATTTCAGGAAACTCGTAGTTTTTTGGAAGCTTGGCAACCCCTTTCAATGAAAGTGATTCTCGTCAGTCTCTGCTTGGGGCTACTTCAATAGGACACAAACCGCAGTAATAGAACTTGGAACTACATTATTGTGCCAAGTTTCAAAGATGTAGCACAAACCGCGTTTGATTTAGCGTTCCAAATAAATGTATCCATATAGGAGAAATCAGAGTGAAACCTAAACATGAAAACGGTTACTGCAAAGGAACGGTTGAACCTAGAAGAATGAAATTTGGTGAGCCAAGTGGGATTGCTGTACTGATCATTAGCTGCAAGTATCATCAAGATTGGGTGAAAAAATGTTTGTTGAGATTTCAGGAAACTAGTAGTTTTTTGGAAGCGTGGCAACCCCTTTCAATTAAAGTGATTCTTTTCAGTCTCTGCTTAGGGCTACTTCAATAGGACACAAACCATAGCGATAGAACTTGGAACTACATTATTGTGCCAAGTTTCAAAGAGCTAGCACAAACCGTGTTTGATTTAGCGTTCCAACTAAATGTATCCATATAGGAGAAAACAGAGTGAAACCTAAACATGAAAACGGTTACTGCAAAGGAACGGTTTAACCTAGAAGAACGAAATTTGGTGAGCCAAGTGGTCTGCTGTACTGATCATTACCTGCAAGTATCATCAAGATTTGGTGAAAAAATGTTTGCTGAGATTTCAGGAAACTCATAGTTTTTGGAAGCTTGGCAACCCCTTTCAATGAAAGTGATTCTCGTCAGTCTCTGCTTGGGGCTACTTCAATAAAACACAAACCGCAGTAATAGAACTTGGAACTACATTATTGTGCCAAGTTTCAAAGATGTAGCACAAACCGCGTTTGATTTAGCGTTCCAAATAAATGTATCCATATAGGAGAAATCAGAGTGAAACCTAAACATGAAAATGGTTACTGCAAAGGAACGGTTGAACCTAGAAGAATGAAATTTGGTGAGCCAAGTGGGATTGCTGTACTGATCATTAGCTGCAAGTATCATCAAGATTAGGTGAAAAAATGTTTGTTGAGATTTCAGGAAACTAGTAGTTTTTTGGAAGCGTGGCAACCCCTTTCAATGAAAGTGATTCTTTTCAGTCTCTGCTTGGGGCTACTTCAATAGGACACAAACCATAGCGATAGAACTTGGAACTACATTATTGTGCCAAGTTTCCAAGAGCTAGCACAAACCGTGTTTGATTTAGCGTTCCAACTAAATGTATCCATATAGGAGAAAACAGAGTGAAACCTAAACATGAAAACGGTTACTGCAAAGGAACGGTTTAACCTAGAAGAACGAAATTTGGTGAGCCAAGTGGGCTTGCTGTACTGATCATTAAATGGAAGTGTCATCAATATTGGGTGAAAAAATGTTTGCTGAGATTCCAGGAAACTCGTAGTTTTTTGGAAGCTTGGCAAACCCTTTCAATGAAAGTGATTCTCGTCAGTCTCTGCTTGGGGCTACTTCAATAGGACACAAACCATAGCGATAGAACTTGGAACTACATTATTGTTCCCAGTTTCAAAGAGCTAGCACCAACCGTGTTTGATTTAGAGTTCCAACTACATGTATCCATATAGGAGAAAACAGAGTGAAACCTAAACATGAAAATGGTTACAGCAAAGGAACGGTTTAACCTAGAAGAACGAAATTTGGTGAGCCAAGTGGGATTGGTGGGCTGATTATTAAATGGAAGTATCATCAAGATTGGGTGAAAAAATGTTTGCTGAGATTTCAGGAAACTCGTAGTTTTTTGGAAGCTTGGCAACCCCTTTCAATGAAAGTGATTCTCGTCAGTCTCTGCTAGGGGCTACTTCAATAGGACACAAACCATAGCGATAGAAGTTGGAACTACATTATTGGGCCAAGTTTCAAAGAGCTAGCACAAACCGTGTTTGATTTAGAGTTCCAACTACATGTATCCATATAGGAGAAAACAGAGTGAAACCTAAACATGAAAACCGTTACTGCAAAGGAAGGGGTTAACCTAGAAGAACGAAATTTGGTGAGCCAAGTGGGCTTGCTGTACTGATCATTACCTGCACGTATCATCAAGATTAGGTGAAAAAATGTTTGCTGAGATTTCAGGAAACTCGCAGTTTTTTGGAAGCTTGGCAACCCCTTTCAATGAAAGTGATTCTCGTCAGTCTCTGCTTGGGGCTACTTCAATAGGACACAAACCAGAGCGATAGAACTTGGAACTACATTATTGTGCCAAGTTTCAAAGAGCTAGCACAAACCGTGTTTGATTTAGAGTTCCAACTACATGTATCCATATAGGAGAAAACAGAGTGAAAACTAAACATGAAAACGGTTACTGCCAATTAACGGTTTAACCTAGAAGAAGGAAATTTGGTGAGCCAAGTGGGCTTGCTGTACTGATCATTACTTGCAAGTATCATCAAGATTGGGTGAAAAAATGTTTGCTGAGATTTCAGGAAACTCGTAGTTTTTTGGAAGCTTGGCAACCCCTTTCAATGAAAGGGATTCTCGTCAGTGTCTGCTTGTGGCTACTTCAATAGGACACAAACCATAGCGACAGAACTTGGCACTACATTATTGTGCCAAGTTTCAAAGAGCTAGCACAAACCGTGATTGATTTAGCATTCCAACTAAATGTATCCATATAGGAGAAAACAGTGAAACCTAAACATTAAAACGGTTACTGCAAAGGAACAGTTTAACCTAGAAGAACGAAATTTGGTGAGCCAAGTGGGCTTGCTGTACTGATCATTACCTGCCAGTATCATCAAGATTGGGTGAAAAAATGTTTGCTGAGATTTCAGGAAACTCGTAGTTTTTTCGAAGCTTGGCAACCCGTTTCAATGAAAGGGATTCTCGTGAGTCTCTGCTTGGGGCTACTTCAATAGCACACAAACCATAGCGATAGAACTTGGACCTACATTATCGTGCCTAGTTTCAAAGAGCTAGCACAAACCGTGTTTGATTTAGAGTTCCAACTACATGTATACATATAGGAGAAAACAGAGTGAAACCTAAACATGAAAACGGTTACTGCAAAGGAACGGTTTAACCTAGAAGAACGAAATTTAGTGAGCCAAGTGGGATTCGTGTACTGATCACTACCTGCAAGTATCATCAAGATTGGGTGAAAAAGTGTTTGCTGAGATTTCAGGAAACTCGCAGTTTTTTGGAAGCCTCGCAACCCCTTTCAATCAAAGGGATTCTCATCAGTCTCTGCTTGGGGCTACTTCAATAGCACACAAACCATAGCGATAGAACTTGGGAGTACATTATTGTGCCAAGTTTCAAAGAGCTAGCACAACCCGTGTTTGATTTAGACTTCCAACTACATGCATCCATATAGGAGAAAACAGAGTGAAACCTAAACATGAAAACGGTTACTGCAAAGGAACGGTTTAACCTAGAAGAACGAAATTTAGTGAGCCAAGTGGTATTCGTGTACTGATCACTACCTGTAAGTATCATGAAGACTGGGTGAAAAAATATTTGCTGAGATTTCAGGAAACTCGTAGTTTTTTGGAATCTTGGCAACCCCTTTCAATGAAAGGGATTCTCGTCAGTCTCTGCTTGGGGATACTTCAATAGCACACAAACGATAGCAATAGAACTTGGAACTACATTATTGTGCCAAGTTTCAAAGAGCTAGCACAAACCGTGTTTGATTTAGAGTTCCAACTACATGTGTCCATATAGGAGAAAACAGAGTGAAACCTAAACATGAAAACGGTTACTGCAAGGAACGGTTTAAGCTAGAAGAACGAAATTTAGTGAGCCAACTGGGATTGGTGTACTGATCATTAAATGGAAGTATCATCAAAGTTGGGTGAAAAAATGTTTGCTGAGATTTCAGGAAACTCATAGTTTTTTGGAAGCCTGGCAATCCCTTTCAATGAAAGGGATTCTTGTCAGTCTCTGCTTGGGGCTACTTCAATAGCACACAAACCATAGCGATAGAACTTGGAACTACATTATTGTGCCAAGTTTCAAAGAGCTAGCACAAACCGTGTTTGATTTAGAGTTCCAACTACATGTATCCATATAGGAGAAAACAGAGTGAAACCTAAACATGAAAAGGTTACTGCAAAGGAACGGTTTAACCTAGAAGAACGAAATTTAGTGAGCCAAGTGGGATTCGTGTACTGATCATTAAATGGAAGTATCATCAAGATTGGGTGAAAAATGTTTGCTGAGATTTCAGGAAACTCGTAGTTTTTTGGAAGCTTGGCAAACCCTTTCAATGAAAGGGATTCTCGTCAGTCTCTGCTTGGGGCTACTTCAATAGCACACAAACCATAGCGATAGAACTTGGAAGTACATTATTGTGCCAAGTTTCAAAGACCTACCAAAAACCGTTTTTGATTTAGAGTTCCAACTACATGTATCTATATAGGAGAAAACAGAGTGAAACCTAAACATGAAAACGCTTTCTGCAAAGGAACGGTTTAACCTAGAAGAACGAAATTTGGTGAGCCAAGTGGGATTGGTGTACTGATCATTAAATGGAAGTATCATCAAGATTGGGTGAAAAAATGTTTGCTGAGATTTCAGGAAACTCGTAGTTTTTTCGAAGCCTGGCAACCCGTTTCAATGAAAGGGATTCTCGTGAGTCTCTGCTTGGGGCTACTTCAATAGCACACAAACCATAGCGATAGAACTTGGACCTACATTATCGTGCCAAGTTTCAAAGAGCTAGCACAAACCGTGTTTGATTTAGAGTTCCAACTACATGCATACATATAGGAGAAAACAGAGTGAAACCTAAACATGAAAACGGTTACTGCAAAGGAACGGTTTAACCTAGAAGAACGAAATTTAGTGAGCCAAGTGGGATTGGTGTACTGATCATTAAATCGAAGTATCATCAAGATTGGGTGAAAAAATGTTTGCTGAGATTTCAGGAATCTCGTAGTTTTTGGAAGCTTGGCAACCAATTTCAATGAAAGTGATTCTCGTCAGTCTCTGCTTTTGGCTACTTCAATAGGACACAAACCATAGCGACAGACCTTGGAACTACATTATTGTGCCAAGTTTCAAAGCGCTAGCACAAATCGTGTGTGATTTAGAGTTCCAACTACATGTATCCATATAGGAGAAAACAGTGAAACCTATATATGAAAACGGTTAATGCAAAGGAACAGTTTAACCCAGAAGAACGTAATTTGGTGAGCCAAGTGGGCTTGCTGTACTGATCATTAAATGGAAGTATCATCAAGATTGGGTGAAAAAAATGTTTGCTTAGATTTCAGGAAACTCGTAGTTTTTTGGAAGCTTGGCAACCCCTTTCAATGAAAGGCATTCTCGTCAGTCTCTGCTTGGGGCTACTTCAATAGGACACAAACCGTAGCGATAGAACTTGGAACTATATTATTTTGCCAAGTTTCAAAGAGCTAGCACAAACCGTGTTTGATTTAGCGTTCCAACTACATGTATCCATATAGGAGAAAACAGAGTGAAACCTAAACATGAAAACGGTTACTGCAAAGGAACGGTTTAACCTAGAAGAACGAAATTTGGTGAGCCAAGTGGGCTTGGTGTCCTGATCATTACCTGCAAGTATCATCAAGATTGGGTGAAAAAATGTTTGTTGAGATTTCAGGAAACTAGTAGTTTTTTGGAGCTTGGCATCCCCTTTCAATGAAAGTGATTCTCGTCAGTCTCTGCTTGGGGCTACTTCAATAGGACACAAACCATAGCGATAGAACTTTGAACTACTTTATCGTGCCAAGATTCAAAGAGCTACCACAACCTGTTTGATTTAGCATTCCAACTAAATGTATCCATATAGGAGAAAACAGAGTGAAACCTAAACATGAAAACGGTTACTGCAAAGGAACGGTTTAACCTAGAAGAACGAAATTTGGTGAGCCAAGTGGGATTGGTGGGCTGATTATTAAATGGAAGTATAATTAAGATTGGGTGAAAAAATGTTTGCTGAGATTTCAGGAATCTCGTAGTTTTTGGAAGCTTGGCAACCAATTTCAATAAAAGTGATTCTCGTCAGTCTCTGCTTTTGGCTACTTCAATAGGACACAAACCATAGTGATAGAACTTGTAACTACATTATTGTGCCAAGTTTCAAAGAGCTAGCACAAACCGTGTTTGATTTAGAGTTCCAACTACATGTATCCATATAGAAGAAAACAGAGTGAAACCTAAACATGAAAACGGTTACTGCAAAGGAAGGGTTTAACCTAGAAGAACGAAATTTTTTGAGCCAAGTGGGATTGCTGTACTGATCATTACCTGCAAGTATCATCAAGATTGGGTGAAAAAATGTTTGCCGAGATTTCAGGAAACTCGTAGTTTTTTGGAAGCTTGGCAACCCCTTACACTGAAAGTGATTCTCGTCAGTCTCTGCTTGGGGCTACTTGAATAGGACAAAAAACCATAGCGATACAACTTGGAACTACATTATTGTGCCAACTTTCAAAGAGCTAGCACAAACCGTGTTTGATTTAGAGTTCCAACTGCATGTATCCATGTAGGAGAAAACATAGTGAAACCTAAACATGAAAATGGTTACTGCAAAGGAAGGGTTTAACCTAGAAGGACGAAATTTGGTGAGCCAAGTGGGCTTACTGTACTGATCATTACATGCAAGTATCATCAAGATTGGGTGAAAAAATGTTTGCTGAGATTTCAGGAAACTCGTAGTTTTTTTGAAGCTTGGCAACCCCTTTCAATGAAAGGCATTCTCGTCAGTCTCTGCTTGGGGCTACTTCAATAGGACACAAACCATAGCGAGAGAACTTGGAACTACATTATTGTGCCACGTTTCAAAGAGCTATCACAAACCGTGTTTGATTTAGCGTTCCAACTAAATGTATCCATATAGGAGAAAACAGAGTGAAACCTAAACATGAAAACGGTTACTGCAAAGGAACGGTTTAACCTAGAAGAACGAAATTTGGTGAGACAAGTGGGCTTGCTAAAGTGATCATTAAATGGAAGTATCATGAAGATTGGGTGAAAAAATGTTTGTTGAGAATTCAGGAAACTAGTAGTTTTTTGGAGCTTGGCAACCCCTTTCAATGAAAGTGATTCTCGTCAGTCTCTGCTTGGGGCTACTTCAATAGGACACAAACCATAGCGATAGAACTTGTAACTACATTATTGTGCCAAGTTTCAAAGAGCGAGCACAAACCGTGTGTGATTTAGAGTTCCAACTACATGTATCCATGTAGGAGAAAACAGAGTGAAACCTAAACATGAAAACGGTTACTGCAAAGGGACGGTTTAACACAGAAGAACGAAATTTGGTGAGCCAAGTGGGCTTGCTGTACTGATCATTACCTGCAAGTATCATCAAGATTGGGTGAAAAAGTGTTTGCTGAGATTTCAGGAAACTCGTAGTTTTTTGGAAGCTTGGCAACCCCTTGCAATGAAAGTGATTCTCGTCAGTCTCTGCTTGGGGCTACTTCAATAGGACACAAACCATAGCGACAGAACATGGAACTACATTATTGTGCAAAGTTTCAAAGAGCTAGCACAAACCGTGTTTGATTTAGAGTTCCAACTACATGTATCCATATAGGGGAAAACAGAGTGAAACCTAAACATGAAAACGGTTACTGCAAAGGAACGGTTTAACCTAGAAGAACGAAATTTGGTGAGCCAAGTGGGATTGGTGGGCTGATTATTAAATGGAAGTATCATCAAGATTGGGTGAAAAAATGTTTGCTGAGATTTCAGGAATCTCGTAGTTTTTGGAAACTTGGCAACCAATTTCAATAAAAGTGATTCTCGTCAGTCTCTGCTTTTGGCTACTTCAATAGGACACAAACCATAGTGATAGAACTTGGAACTACATTATTGTGCCAAGTTTCAAATTGCTAGCACAAACCGTGTTTGATTTAGAGTTCCAACTACATGTATCCATATAGGAGAAAACAGTGAAACCTAAACATTAAAATGGTTACTGCAAAGGAACAGTTTAACCTAGAAGAACGAAATTTGGTGAGCCAAGTGGGCTTGCTGTACTGATCATTACCTGCCAGTATCATCAAGATTGGGTGAAAAAATGTTTGCTGAGATTTCAGGAAACTCGTAGTTTTTTGGAAGCTTGGCAACCAATTTCAATGAAAGTGATTCTCGTCAGTCTCTGCTTGGGGCTACTTCAATAGGACACAAACCGTAGTGATAGAACTTGGAACTACATTATTCTGCCAAGTTTCAAAGAGCTAGCACAAACCGTGTTTGATTTAGAGTTCCAACTACATGTATCCATGTAGGAGAAAACAGAGTGAAACCTAAACATGAAAACGGTTACTGCAAAGGAAGGGTTTAACCTAGAAGAACGAAATTTGGTGAGCCAAGTGGTCTGCTGTACTGATCATTACCTGCAAGTATCATCAAGATTGGGTGAAAAAATGTTTGCTGAGATTTCAGGAAACTCGTAGTTTTTTGGAAGCTTGGCAACCCCTTTCAATGAAAGTGATTCTCGTCAGTCTCTGCTTGGGGCTACTTCAATAGGACACAAACCGCAGTAATAGAACTTGGAACTACATTATTGTGCCAAGTTTCAAAGATGTAGCACAAACCGCGTTTGATTTAGCGTTCCAAATAAATGTATCCATATAGGAGAAATCAGAGTGAAACCTAAACATGAAAACGGTTACTGCAAAGGAACGGTTGAACCTAGAAGAATGAAATTTGGTGAGCCAAGTGGGATTGCTGTACTGATCATTAGCTGCAAGTATCATCAAGATTGGGTGAAAAAATGTTTGTTGAGATTTCAGGAAACTAGTAGTTTTTTGGAAGCGTGGCAACCCCTTTCAATTAAAGTGATTCTTTTCAGTCTCTGCTTAGGGCTACTTCAATAGGACACAAACCATAGCGATAGAACTTGGAACTACATTATTGTGCCAAGTTTCAAAGAGCTAGCACAAACCGTGTTTGATTTAGCGTTCCAACTAAATGTATCCATATAGGAGAAAACAGAGTGAAACCTAAACATGAAAACGGTTACTGCAAAGGAACGGTTTAACCTAGAAGAACGAAATTTGGTGAGCCAAGTGGTCTGCTGTACTGATCATTACCTGCAAGTATCATCAAGATTTGGTGAAAAAATGTTTGCTGAGATTTCAGGAAACTCATAGTTTTTTGGAAGCTTGGCAACCCCTTTCAATGAAAGTGATTCTCGTCAGTCTCTGCTTGGGGCTACTTCAATAAAACACAAACCGCAGTAATAGAACTTGGAACTACATTATTGTGCCAAGTTTCAAAGATGTAGCACAAACCGCGTTTGATTTAGCGTTCCAAATAAATGTATCCATATAGGAGAAATCAGAGTGAAACCTAAACATGAAAATGGTTACTGCAAAGGAACGGTTGAACCTAGAAGAATGAAATTTGGTGAGCCAAGTGGGATTGCTGTACTGATCATTAGCTGCAAGTATCATCAAGATTAGGTGAAAAAATGTTTGTTGAGATTTCAGGAAACTAGTAGTTTTTTGGAAGCGTGGCAACCCCTTTCAATGAAAGTGATTCTTTTCAGTCTCTGCTTGGGGCTACTTCAATAGGACACAAACCATAGCGATAGAACTTGGAACTACATTATTGTGCCAAGTTTCCAAGAGCTAGCACAAACCGTGTTTGATTTAGCGTTCCAACTAAATGTATCCATATAGGAGAAAACAGAGTGAAACCTAAACATGAAAACGGTTACTGCAAAGGAACGGTTTAACCTAGAAGAACGAAATTTGGTGAGCCAAGTGGGCTTGCTGTACTGATCATTAAATGGAAGTGTCATCAATATTGGGTGAAAAAATGTTTGCTGAGATTCCAGGAAACTCGTAGTTTTTTGGAAGCTTGGCAAACCCTTTCAATGAAAGTGATTCTCGTCAGTCTCTGCTTGGGGCTACTTCAATAGGACACAAACCATAGCGATAGAACTTGGAACTACATTATTGTTCCCAGTTTCAAAGAGCTAGCACCAACCGTGTTTGATTTAGAGTTCCAACTACATGTATCCATATAGGAGAAAACAGAGTGAAACCTAAACATGAAAATGGTTACAGCAAAGGAACGGTTTAACCTAGAAGAACGAAATTTGGTGAGCCAAGTGGGATTGGTGGGCTGATTATTAAATGGAAGTATCATCAAGATTGGGTGAAAAAATGTTTGCTGAGATTTCAGGAAACTCGTAGTTTTTTGGAAGCTTGGCAACCCCTTTCAATGAAAGTGATTCTCGTCAGTCTCTGCTAGGGGCTACTTCAATAGGACACAAACCATAGCGATAGAAGTTGGAACTACATTATTGGGCCAAGTTTCAAAGAGCTAGCACAAACCGTGTTTGATTTAGAGTTCCAACTACATGTATCCATATAGGAGAAAACAGAGTGAAACCTAAACATGAAAACCGTTACTGCAAAGGAAGGGGTTAACCTAGAAGAACGAAATTTGGTGAGCCAAGTGGGCTTGCTGTACTGATCATTACCTGCACGTATCATCAAGATTAGGTGAAAAAATGTTTGCTGAGATTTCAGGAAACTCGCAGTTTTTTGGAAGCTTGGCAACCCCTTTCAATGAAAGTGATTCTCGTCAGTCTCTGCTTGGGGCTACTTCAATAGGACACAAACCAGAGCGATAGAACTTGGAACTACATTATTGTGCCAAGTTTCAAAGAGCTAGCACAAACCGTGTTTGATTTAGAGTTCCAACTACATGTATCCATATAGGAGAAAACAGAGTGAAAACTAAACATGAAAACGGTTACTGCCAATTAACGGTTTAACCTAGAAGAAGGAAATTTGGTGAGCCAAGTGGGCTTGCTGTACTGATCATTACTTGCAAGTATCATCAAGATTGGGTGAAAAAATGTTTGCTGAGATTTCAGGAAACTCGTAGTTTTTTGGAAGCTTGGCAACCCCTTTCAATGAAAGGGATTCTCGTCAGTGTCTGCTTGTGGCTACTTCAATAGGACACAAACCATAGCGACAGAACTTGGCACTACATTATTGTGCCAAGTTTCAAAGAGCTAGCACAAACCGTGATTGATTTAGCATTCCAACTAAATGTATCCATATAGGAGAAAACAGTGAAACCTAAACATTAAAACGGTTACTGCAAAGGAACAGTTTAACCTAGAAGAACGAAATTTGGTGAGCCAAGTGGGCTTGCTGTACTGATCATTACCTGCCAGTATCATCAAGATTGGGTGAAAAAATGTTTGCTGAGATTTCAGGAAACTCGTAGTTTTTTGGAAGCTTGGCAACCAATTTCAATGAAAGTGATTCTCGTCAGTCTCTGCTTGGGGCTACTTCAATAGGACACAAACCATAGCGATAGAAGTTGGAACTACATTATTGGGCCAAGTTTCAAAGAGCTAGCACAAACCGTGTTTGATTTAGAGTTCCAACTACATGTATCCATATAGGAGAAAACAGAGTGAAACCTAAACATGAAAACCGTTACTGCAAAGGAAGGGGTTAACCTAGAAGAACGAAATTTGGTGAGCCAAGTGGGCTTGCTGTACTGATCATTACCTGCACGTATCATCAAGATTAGGTGAAAAAATGTTTGCTGAGATTTCAGGAAACTCGTAGTTTTTTGGAAGCTTGGCAACCCCTTTCAATGAAAGTGATTCTCGTCAGTCTCTGCTTGGGGCTACTTCAATAGGACACAAACCAGAGCGATAGAACTTGGAACTACATTATTGTGCCAAGTTTCAAAGAGCTAGCACAAACCGTGTTTGATTTAGAGTTCCAACTACATGTATCCATATAGGAGAAAACAGAGTGAAAACTAAACATGAAAACGGTTACTGCCAATTAACGGTTTAACCTAGAAGAAGGAAATTTGGTGAGCCAAGTGGGCTTGCTGTACTGATCATTACTTGCAAGTATCATCAAGATTGGGTGAAAAAATGTTTGCTGAGATTTCAGGAAACTCGTAGTTTTTTGGAAGCTTGGCAACCCCTTTCAATGAAAGGGATTCTCGTCAGTGTCTGCTTGTGGCTACATCAATAGGACACAAACGATAGCGACAGAACTTGGCACTACATTATTGTGCCAAGTTTCAAAGAGCTAGCACAAACCGTGATTGATTTAGCATTCCAACTAAATGTATCCATATAGGAGAAAACAGTGAAACCTAAACATTAAAACGGTTACTGCAAAGGAACAGTTTAACCTAGAAGAACGAAATTTGGTGAGCCAAGTGGGCTTGCTGTACTGATCATTACCTGCCAGTATCATCAAGATTGGGTGAAAAAATGTTTGCTGAGATTTCAGGAAACTCGTAGTTTTTTGGAAGCTTGGCAACCAATTTCAATGAAAGTGATTCTCGTCAGTCTCTGCTTGGGGCTACTTCAATAGGACACAAACCGTAGTGATAGAACTTGGAACTACATTATTGTGCCAAGTTTCAAAGAGCTAGCACAAACCGTGTTTGATTTAGAGTTCCAACTACATGTATCCATGTAGGAGAAAACAGAGTGAAACCTAAACATGAAAACGGTTACTGCA
The DNA here is from genome assembly GCF_045843805.1 of Urocitellus parryii. Classification (NCBI taxonomy): domain Eukaryota; kingdom Metazoa; phylum Chordata; class Mammalia; order Rodentia; family Sciuridae; genus Urocitellus; species Urocitellus parryii. The sequence continues at coordinate 15,501 of NW_027553593.1, forward strand.
AAGGAAGGGTTTAACCTAGAAGAACGAAATTTGGTGAGCCAAGTGGTCTGCTGTACTGATCATTACCTGCAAGTATCATCAAGATTGGGTGAAAAAATGTTTGCTGAGATTTCAGGAAACTCGTAGTTTTTTGGAAGCTTGGCAACCCCTTTCAATGAAAGTGATTCTCGTCAGTCTCTGCTTGGGGCTACTTCAATAGGACACAAACCGCAGTAATAGAACTTGGAACTACATTATTGTGCCAAGTTTCAAAGATGTAGCACAAACCGCGTTTGATTTAGCGTTCCAAATAAATGTATCCATATAGGAGAAAACAGAGTGAAACCTAAACATGAAAACGGTTACTGCAAAGGAACGGTTTAACCTAGAAGAACGAAATTTGGTGAGCCAAGTGGGCTTGCTGTACTGATCATTAAATGGAAGTGTCATCAATATTGGGTGAAAAAATGTTTGCTGAGATTCCAGGAAACTCGTAGTTTTTTGGAAGCTTGGCAACCCCTTTCAATGAAAGGGATTCTCGTCAGTCTCTGCTTGGGGCTACTTCAATAGGACACAAACCATAGCGATAGAACTTGGAACTACATTATTGTACCAAGTTTCAAAGAGCTAGCACAAACCGTGTTTGATTTAGAGTTCCAACTACATGTATCCATATAGGAGAAAACAGAGTGAAACCTAAACATGAAAACGGTTACTACAAAGGAACGGTTTAACCTAGAAGAACGAAATTTGGTGAGCCAAGTGGGCTTGCTGTACTGATCATTTCCTGCAAGTATCATCAAGATTGGGTGAAAAAATGTTTGCTGAGATTTCAGGAAACTCATAGTTTTTTGGAAGCTTGGAAACCGCTTTCAATGAAAGTGATTCTCATCAGTCTCTGCTTGGGGCTACTTCAATAGGACACAAACCATAGCGATAGAACTTGGAACTACATTATTGTTCCCAGTTTCAAAGAGCTAGCACCAACCGTGTTTGATTTAGAGTTCCAACTACATGTATCCATATAGGAGAAAACAGAGTGAAACCTAAACATGAAAATGGTTACAGCAAAGGAACGGTTTAACCTAGAAGAACGAAATTTGGTGAGCCAAGTGGGATTGGTGGGCTGATTATTAAATGGAAGTATCATCAAGATTGGGTGAAAAAATGTTTGCTGAGATTTCAGGAAACTCGTAGTTTTTTGGAAGCTTGGCAACCCCTTTCAATGAAAGTGATTCTCGTCAGTCTCTGCTAGGGGCTACTTCAATAGGACACAAACCATAGCGATAGAAGTTGGAACTACATTATTGGGCCAAGTTTCAAAGAGCTATCACAAACCGTGTTTGATTTAGAGTTCCAACTACATGTATCCATATAGGAGAAAACAGAGTGAAACCTAAACATGAAAACCGTTACTGCAAAGGAAGGGGTTAACCTAGAAGAACGAAATTTGGTGAGCCAAGTGGGCTTGCTGTACTGATCATTACCTGCACGTATCATCAAGATTAGGTGAAAAAATGTTTGCTGAGATTTCAGGAAACTCGTAGTTTTTTGGAAGCTTGGCAACCCCTTTCAATGAAAGTGATTCTCGTCAGTCTCTGCTTGGGGCTACTTCAATAGGACACAAACCAGAGCGATAGAACTTGGAACTACATTATTGTGCCAAGTTTCAAAGAGCTAGCACAAACCGTGTTTGATTTAGAGTTCCAAATACATGTATCCATATAGGAGAATACAGAGTGAAAACTAAACATGAAAACGGTTACTGCCAATTAACGGTTTAACCTAGAAGAAGGAAATTTGGTGAGCCAAGTGGGCTTGCTGTACTGATCATTACTTGCAAGTATCATCAAGATTGGGTGAAAAAATGTTTGCTGAGAATTCAGGAAACTCGTAGTTTTTTGGAAGCTTGGCAACCCCTTTCAATGAAAGGGATTCTCGTCAGTGTCTGCTTGTGGCTACTTCAATAGGACACAAACCATAGCGACAGAACTTTACACTACATTATTGTGCCAAGTTTCAAAGAGCTAGCACAAACCGTGATTGATTTAGCGTTCCAACTACATGTATCCATATAGGAGTAAACAGAGTGAAACCTAAACATGAAAACGGTTACTGCAAAGGAACGGTTTAACCTAGAAGAACGAAATTTGGTGGGCCAAGTGGGCTTGCTGTACTGATCATTACCTGCAAGTATCATCAAGATTGGGTGAAAAAATGTTTGCTGAGATTTCAGGAATCTCGTAGTTTTTGGAAGCTTGGCAACCAATTTCAATGAAAGTGATTCTCGTCAGTCTCTGCTTGGGGCTACTTCAATAGGACACAAACCATAGCGATAGAACTTTGAACTACATTATTGGGCCAAGTTTCAAAGATCTAGCACAAACCGTGTTTGATTTAGAGTTCCAACTACATGTATCCATATAGGAGAAAACAGAGTGAAACAAACATGAAAACGGTTACTGCAAAGGAACGGTTTAACCTAGAAGAACGAAATTTGGTTAGCCAAGTGGGAATGCTGTACTGATCATTACCAGCAAGTATCGTCAACACTGGGTGAAAAAATGTTTGCTGAGATTTCAGGAAACTCATACTTTTTTGGAAGGTTGGCAACCCCTTTCAATGAAAGTGATTCTCGTCAGTCTCTGCTTGGGGCTACTTCAATAGGACAAAAACCATAGCGATTGAACTTGGAACTACATTATTGTACCAAGTTTCAAAGAGCTAGCACAAACCGTGTTTGATTTAGCGTTCCAACTAAATGTATCCATATAGGAGTAAACAGAGTGAAACCTAAACATGAAAACGGTTACTGCAAAGGAACGGTTTAACCTAGAAGAACGAAGATTGGTGAGCCAAGTGGGCTTGCTGTACTGATCATTACCTGCAAGTATCATCAAGATTGGGTGAAAAAATGTTTGCTGAGATTTCAGGAAACTCGTAGTTTTTCGAAGCTTGGCAACCAATGTCAATGAAAGTTATTCTCGTTAGTCTCTTCTTGGGGCTACTTCAATAGGACACAAACCATAGCGATAGAACTTGGAACTACATTATTGTGCCAAGTTTCAAAGAGCTAGCACAAACCGTGTTTAATTTAGAGTTCCAAATACATGTATCCATATAGGAGAAAACAGAGTGAAACCTAAACATGAAAACGGTTACAGCAAAGGAACGGTTTAACCTAGAAGAACGAAATTTGGTGAGCCAAGTGGGATTGGTGGGCTGATTATTAAATGGAAGTATCATCAAGATTGGGTGAAAAAATGTTTGCTGAGATTTCAGGAAACTCGTAGTTTTTTGGAAGCTTGGCAACCCCTTTCAATGAAAGTGATTCTCGTCAGTCTCTGCTAGGGGCTACTTCAATAGGACACAAACCATAGCGATAGAACTTGGAACTACATTATTGTGCCATGTTTCAAAGAGCTAGCACAAACCATGTTTGATTTAGCGTTCCAACTACATGTATCCATATAGGAGAAAACAGAGTGAAACCTAAACATGAAAACGGTTATTGCAAAGGAACGGTTTAACCTAGAAGAACGAAATTTGGTGAGCCAAGTGGGCTTGCTGTACTGATCATTACCTGCAAGTATCATCAAGTTTAGGTGAAAAAATGTTTGCTGAGATTTCAGGAAACTCGTAGTTTTTTGGAAGCTTGGCAACCCCTTTCAATGAAAGTGATTCTCGTCAGTCTCTGCTTGGGGCTACTTCAATAGGACACAAACCAGAGCGATAGAACTTGGAACTACATTATTGTGCCAAGTTTCAAAGAGCTAGCACAAACCGTGTTTGATTTAGAGTTCCAACTACATGTATCCATATAGGAGAAAACAGAGTGAAACCTAAACATGAAAATGGTTACTGCCAATTAACGGTTTAACCTAGAAGAAGGAAATTTGGTGAGCCAAGTGGGCTTGCTGTACTGATCATTACTTGCAAGTATCATCAAGATTGGGTGAAAAAATGTTTGCTGAGATTTCAGGAAACTCGTAGTTTTTTGGAAGCTTGGCAACCCCTTTCAATGAAAGGGATTCTCATCTGTGTCTGCTTGTGGCTACTTCAATAGGACTAAAAACCATAGCGACAGAACTTGGCACTACATTATTGTGCCAAGTTTCAAAGAGCTAGCACAAACCGTGATTGATTTAGCGTTCCAACTAAATGTATCCAAATAGGAGAAAACAGAGTGAAACCTAAACATGAAAACGGTTTCTGCAAAGGAACAGTTTAACCTAGAAGAACGAAATTTTGGTGAGCCAAGTGGGCTTGCTGTACTGATCATTACCTGCAAGTATCATCAACATTGGGTAAAAAAAGTTTGCTGAGATTTCAGGAAACTCGTAGTTTTTTGGAAGCTTGGCAACCCCTTTTTATGAAAGTGATTCTCGTCAGTCTCTGCTTGGGGCTACTTCAATAGGACACAAACCATAGCGATAGAACTTGGAACTACATTATTGTGCCAAGTTCAAAGAGCTAGCACAAACCGTGTTTGATTTAGAGTTCCAAATACATGTATCCATATAGGAGAAAACAGAGTGAAACCTAAACATGAAAACGGTTACAGCAAAGGAACGGTTTAACCTAGAAGAACGAAATTTGGTGAGCCAAGTGGGATTGGTGGGCTGATTATTAAATGGAAGTATCATCAAGATTTGGGTGAAAAAATGGTTTGCTGAGATTTCAGGAAACTCGTATTTTTTTGGAAGCTTGGCAACCAATTTCAATGAAAGTGATTCTCGTCAGTCTCTGCTTGGGGCTACTTCAATAGGACACAAACCGTAGTGATAGAACTTGGAACTACATTATTGTGCCCACGTTTCGAGCTAGCACAAACCGTGTTTGATTTAGAGTTCCAACTACATGTATCCATGTAGGAGAAAACAGAGTGAAACCTAAACATGAAAACGGTTACTGCAAAGGAAGGGTTTAACCTAGAAGAACGAAATTTGGTGAGCCAAGTGGTCTGCTGTACTGATCATTACCTGCAAGTATCATCAAGATTGGGTGAAAAAATGTTTGCTGAGATTTCAGGAAACTCGTAGTTTTTTGGAAGCTTGGCAACCCCTTTCAATGAAAGTGATTCTCGTCAGTCTCTGCTTGGGGCTACTTCAATAGGACACAAACCGCAGTAATAGAACTTGGAACTACATTATTGTGCCAAGTTTCAAAGATGTAGCACAAACCGCGTTTGATTTAGCGTTCCAAATAAATGTATCCATATAGGAGAAATCAGAGTGAAACCTAAACATGAAAACGGTTACTGCAAAGGAACGGTTGAACCTAGAAGAATGAAATTTGGTGAGCCAAGTGGGATTGCTGTACTGATCATTAGCTGCAAGTATCATCAAGATTGGGTGAAAAAATGTTTGTTGAGATTTCAGGAAACTAGTAGTTTTTTGGAAGCGTGGCAACCCCTTTCAATGAAAGTGATTCTTTTCAGTCTCTGCTTGGGGCTACTTCAATAGGACACAAACCATAGCGATAGAACTTGGAACTACATTATTGTGCCAAGTTTCAAAGAGCTAGCACAAACCGTGTTTGATTTAGAGTTCCAACTACATGTATCCATATAGGAGAAAACAGAGTGAAACCTAAACATGAAAACGGTTACTGCAAAGGAACGGTTTAACCTAGAAGAACGAAATTTGGTGAGCCAAGTGGGCTTGCTGTACTGATCATTAAATGGAAGTGTCATCAATATTGGGTGAAAAAATGTTTGCTGAGATTCCAGGAAACTCGTAGTTTTTTGGAAGCTTGGCAACCCCTTTCAATGAAAGTGATTCTCGTCAGTCTCTGCTTGGGGCTACTTCAATAGGACACAAACCATAGCGATAGAACTTGGAACTACATTATTGTAACAAGTTTCAAAGAGCTAGCACAAACCGTGTTTTATTTAGCGTTCCAACTAAATGTATCCATATAGGAGTAAACAGAGTGAAACCTAAACATGAAAACGGTTACTGCAAAGGAACGGTTTAACCTAGAAGAACGAAGTTTGGTGAGCCAAGTGGGCTTGCTGTACTGATCATTACCTGCAAGTATCATCAAGATTGGGTGAAAAAATGTTTGCTGTGATTTCAGGAAACTCGTAGTTTTTTGGAAGCTTGGCAAACCCTTTTTATGAAAGTGATTCTCGTCAGTCTCTGCTTGGGGTACTTCAATAGTACACAAACCACAGCGATAGAACTTGGAACTACATTATTGTGCCAAGATTCAAAGAGCTAGCACAAACCGTGTTTGATTTAGAGTTCCAACTTCATGTATCCATATAGGAGAAAACAGAGTGAAACCTAAACATGAAAACGGTTACTGCAAAGGAACGGTTTAACCTAGAAGAACGAAATTTGGTGAGCCAAGTGGGATTGGTGGGCCGATTATTAAATGGAAGTATCATCAAGATGGGGTGAAAAAATGTTTGCTGAGATTTCAGGAAGCTCGTAGTTTTTTGGAAGCTTGGCAACCCCTTTCAATGAAAGTGATTCTCGTCAGTCTCTGCTTGGGGCTACTTCAATAGGACACAAACCATAGCGACAGAACTTGGAACTACATTATTGTGCCAAGTTTCAAAGAGCAAGCACAAACCGTGTTTGATTTAGACTTCCAACTACATGTATCCATATAGGAGAAAACAGAGTGAAACCTAAACATGAAAACGGTTACTGCAAAGGAACGGTTTAACCCAGAAGAACGAAATTTGGTGAGCCAATGAGATTGGTGTACTGATCATTAAATGGAAGTATCATCAAGATTGGATCAAAAAATGTTTACTGAGATTTCAGGAAACTCGTAGTTTTTTGGAAGCTTGGCAACCCCTTTCAATGAAAGGGATTCTCGTCAGTCTCTGCTAGGGGCTACTTCAATACGACACAAACCATAGCGATAGAAGTTGGAACTACATTATTGGGCCAAGTTTCAAAGAGCTAGCACAAACCGTGTTTGATTTAGTGTTCCAACTACATGTATCCATATAGGAGAAAACAGAGTGAAACCTAAACATGAAAACGTTACTGCAAAGGAACGGTTTAACCTCGAAGAACGAAATTTGGTGAGCCAAGTGCGCTTGTTGTACTGATCATTACGTGAAAGTATCATCAAGATTGGGTGAAAAATGTTTGCTGAGATTTCAGGAAACTCGTAGATTTTTGAAGCTTGGCAACCCCTTTCAATGAAAGTGAATCTTGTGAGTCTCTGCTTGGGGCTACTTCAATAGGACACAAACAATAGTGACAGAACTTGGAACTACATTATTGGGCCAAGTTTCAAAGAGCTAGCACAAACCGTGTTTGATTTAGAGTTCCAACTACATGTATCCATGTAGGAGAAAACAGAGTGAAACCTAAACATGAAAACGGTTACTGCAAAGGAAGGGTTTAACCTAGAAGAACGAAATTTGGTGAGCCAAGTGGTCTGCTGTACTGATCATTACCTGCAAGTATCATCAAGATTGGGTGAAAAAATGTTTGCTGAGATTTCAGGAAACTCGTAGTTTTTTGGAAGCTTGGCAACCCCTTTCAATGAAAGTGATTCTCGTCAGTCTCTGCTTGGGGCTACTTCAATAGGACACAAACCGCAGTAATAGAACTTGGAACTACATTATTGTGCCAAGTTTCAAAGATGTAGCACAAACCGCGTTTGATTTAGCGTTCCAAATAAATGTATCCATATAGGAGAAATCAGAGTGAAACCTAAACATGAAAACGGTTACTGCAAAGGAACGGTTGAACCTAGAAGAATGAAATTTGGTGAGCCAAGTGGGATTGCTGTACTGATCATTAGCTGCAAGTATCATCAAGATTGGGTGAAAAAATGTTTGTTGAGATTTCAGGAAACTAGTAGTTTTTTGGAAGCGTGGCAACCCCTTTCAATGAAAGTGATTCTTTTCAGTCTCTGCTTGGGGCTACTTCAATAGGACACAAACCATAGCGATAGAACTTGGAACTACATTATTGTGCCAAGTTTCAAAGAGCTAGCACAAACCGTGTTTGATTTAGCGTTCCAACTAAATGTATCCATATAGGAGAAAACAGAGTGAAACCTAAACATGAAAACGGTTACTGCAAAGGAACGGTTTAACCTAGCAGAACGAAATTTGGTGAGCCAAGTGGGCTTGCTGTACTGATCATTAAATGGAAGTGTCATCAATATTGGGTGAAAAAATGTTTGCTGAGATTCCAGGAAACTCGTAGTTTTTTGGAAGCTTGGCAACCCCTTTCAATGAAAGTGATTCTCGTCAGTCTCTGCTTGGGGCTACTTCAATAGGACACAAACCATAGCGATAGAACTTGGAACTACATTATTGTAACAAGTTTCAAAGAGCTAGCACAAACCGTGTTTTATTTAGCGTTCCAACTAAATGTATCCATATAGGAGTAAACAGAGTGAAACCTAAACATGAAAACGGTTACTGCAAAGGAACGGTTTAACCTAGAAGAACGAAGTTTGGTGAGCCAAGTGGGCTTGCTGTACTGATCATTACCTGCAAGTATCATCAAGATTGGGTGAAAAAATGTTTGCTGTGATTTCAGGAAACTCGTAGTTTTTTGGAAGCTTGGCAAACCCTTTTTATGAAAGTGATTCTCGTCAGTCTCTGCTTGGGGTACTTCAATAGTACACAAACCACAGCGATAGAACTTGGAACTACATTATTGTGCCAAGATTCAAAGAGCTAGCACAAACCGTGTTTGATTTAGAGTTCCAACTTCATGTATCCATATAGGAGAAAACAGAGTGAAACCTAAACATGAAAACGGTTACTGCAAAGGAACGGTTTAACCTAGAAGAACGAAATTTGGTGAGCCAAGTGGGATTGGTGGGCCGATTATTAAATGGAAGTATCATCAAGATGGGGTGAAAAAATGTTTGCTGAGATTTCAGGAAGCTCGTAGTTTTTTGGAAGCTTGGCAACCCCTTTCAATGAAAGTGATTCTCGTCAGTCTCTGCTTGGGGCTACTTCAATAGGACACAAACCATAGCGACAGAACTTGGAACTACATTATTGTGCCAAGTTTCAAAGAGCAAGCACAAACCGTGTTTGATTTAGACTTCCAACTACATGTATCCATATAGGAGAAAACAGAGTGAAACCTAAACATGAAAACGGTTACTGCAAAGGAACGGTTTAACCCAGAAGAACGAAATTTGGTGAGCCAATGGGATTGGTGTACTGATCATTAAATGGAAGTATCATCAAGATTGGATCAAAAAATGTTTACTGAGATTTCAGGAAACTCGTAGTTTTTTGGAAGCTTGGCAACCCCTTTCAATGAAAGGGATTCTCGTCAGTCTCTGCTAGGGGCTACTTCAATACGACACAAACCATAGCGATAGAAGTTGGAACTACATTATTGGGCCAAGTTTCAAAGAGCTAGCACAAACCGTGTTTGATTTAGTGTTCCAACTACATGTATCCATATAGGAGAAAACAGAGTGAAACCTAAACATGAAAACGTTACTGCAAAGGAACGGTTTAACCTCGAAGAACGAAATTTGGTGAGCCAAGTGCGCTTGTTGTACTGATCATTACGTGAAAGTATCATCAAGATTGGGTGAAAAATGTTTGCTGAGATTTCAGGAAACTCGTAGATTTTTGAAGCTTGGCAACCCCTTTCAATGAAAGTGAATCTTGTGAGTCTCTGCTTGGGGCTACTTCAATAGGACACAAACAATAGTGACAGAACTTGGAACTACATTATTGGGCCAAGTTTCAAAGAGCTAGCACAAACCGTGTTTGATTTAGAGTTCCAACTACATGTATCCATATAGGAGAAAACAGAGTGAAACCTAAACATGAAAACGGTTACTGCAAAGGAACGGTTTAACCTAGAAGAACGAAATTTGGTGAGCCAAGTGGGCTTGCTGTACTGATCATTTCCTGCAAGTATCATCAAGATTGGGTGAAAAAATGTGTGCTGAGATTTCAGGAAACTCATAGTTTTTTGGAAGCTTGGAAACCCCTTTCAATGAAAGTGATTCTCATCAGTCTCTGCTTGGGGCTACTTCAATAGGACGCAAACCATAGCGAAAGAACGTAGAACTACATTATTGTGCCAAGTTTCAAAGAGCTAGCACAAACCGTGTTTGATTTAGAGTTCCAAATACATGTATCCATATAGGAGAAAACAGAGTGAAACCTAAACATGAAAACGGTTACTACAAAGGAAGGGTTTAACCTAGAAGAACGAAATTTGGTGAGCCAAGTGGGCTTGCTGTACTGATCATTTCCTGCAAGTATCATCAAGATTGGGTGAAAAAATGTTTGCTGAGATTTCAGGAAACTCATAGTTTTTTGGAAGCTTGGAAACCGCTTTCAATGAAAGTGATTCTCATCAGTCTCTGCTTGGGGCTACTTCAATAGGACACAAACCATAGCGATAGAACTTGGAACTACATTATTGTTCCCAGTTTCAAAGAGCTAGCACCAACCGTGTTTGATTTAGAGTTCCAACTACATGTATCCATATAGGAGAAAACAGAGTGAAACCTAAACATGAAAATGGTTACAGCAAAGGAACGATTTAACCTAGAAGAACGAAATTTGGTGAGCCAAGTGGGATTGGTGGGCTGATTATTAAATGGAAGTATCATCAAGATTGGGTGAAAAAATGTTTGCTGAGATTTCAGGAAACTCGTAGTTTTTTGGAAGCTTGGCAACCCCTTTCAATGAAAGTGATTCTCGTCAGTCTCTGCTAGGGGCTACTTCAATAGGACACAAACCATAGCGATAGAAGTTGGAACTACATTATTGGGCCAAGTTTCAAAGAGCTAGCACAAACCGTGTTTGATTTAGTGTTCCAACTACATGTATCCATATAGGAGAAAACAGAGTGAAAACTAAACTTGAAAACGGTTACTGCCAATTAACGGTTTAACCTAGAAGAAGGAAATTTGGTGAGCCAAGTGGGCTTGCTGTACTGATCATTACTTGCAAGTATCATCAAGATTGGGTGAAAAAATGTTTGCTGAGATTTCAGGAAACTCGTAGTTTTTTGGAAGCTTGGCAACCCCTTTCAATGAAAGTGATTCTCGTCAGTGTCTGCTTGTGGCTACTTCAATAGGACACAATCCATAGCGACAGAACTTGGCACTACATTATTGTGCCAAGTTTCAAAGAGCTAGCACAAACCGTGATTGATTTAGCGTTCCAACTAAATGTATCCAAATAGGAGAAAACAGAGTGAAACCTAAACATGAAAACGGTTTCTGCAAAGGAACAGTTTAACCTAGAAGAACGAAATTTTTTGAGCCAAATGGGCTTGCTGTACTGATCATTACCTGCAAGTATCATCAACATTGGGTAAAAAAATTTTGCTGAGATTTCAGGAAACTCGTAGTTTTTTGGAAGCTTGGCAACCCCTTTCAATGAAAGTGATTCTCGTCAGTCTCTGCTTGGGTCTACTTCAATAGGACACAAAACATAGCGATAGAACTTGGAACTACATTATTGTGCCAAGTTTCAAAGAGCTAGCACAAACCGTGTTTGATTTAGCGTTCCAACTACATGTATCCATATAGGAGTAAACAGAGTGAAACCTAAACATGAAAACGGTTACTGCAAAGGAACGGTTTAACCTAGAAGAACGAAATTTGGTGGTCCAAGTGGGCTTGCTGTACTGATCATTACCTGCAAGTATCATCAAGATTGGGTGAAAAAATGTTTGCTGAGATTTCAGGAATCTCGTAGTTTTTGGAAGCTTGGCAACCAATTTCAATGAAAGTGATTCTCGTCAGTCTCTGCTTGGGGCTACTTCAATAGGACACAAACCATAGCGATATAACTTTGAACTTCATTATTGGGCCAAGTTTCAAAGAGCTAGCACAAACCGTGTTTGATTTAGAGTTCCAACTACATGTATCCATATAGGAGAAACAGAGTGAAACATAAACATGAAAACGGTTACTGCAAAGGAACGGTTTAACCTAGGAGAACGAAATTTTGTTAGCCAAGTGGGAATGCTGTACTGATCATTACCAGCAAGTATCGTCAATATTGGTTGAAAAATGTTTGCTGAGATTTCAGGAAACTCATACTTTTTTGGAAGGTTGGCAACCCCTTTCAATGAAAGTGATTCTCGTCAGTCTCTGCTTGGGGCTACTTCAATAGGACAAAAACCATAGCGATTGAACTTGGAACTACATTATTGTACCAAGTTTCAAAGAGCTAGCACAAACCGTGTTTGATTTAGCGTTCCAACTAAATGTATCCATATAGGAGTAAACAGAGTGAAACCTAAACATGAAAACGGTTACTGCAAAGGAACGGTTTAACCTAGAAGAACGAAGATTGGTGAGCCAAGTGGGCTTGCTGTACTGATCATTACCTGCAAGTATCATCAAGATTGGGTGAAAAAATGTTTTACTGAGATTTCAGGAAACTCGTAGTTTTTCGAAGTTTGGCAACCAATGTCAATGAAAGTTATTCTCGTTAGTCTCTGCTTGGGGCTACTTCAATAGGACACAAACCATAGCGATAGAACTTGGAACTACATTATTGTGCCAAGTTTCAAAGAGCTAGCACAAACCGTGTTTAATTTAGAGTTCCAAATACATGTATCCATATAGGAGAAAACAGAGTGAAACCTAAACATGAAAACGGTTACTGCAAAGGAACGGTTTAACCTAGAAGAACGAAATTTGGTGAGCCAAGTGCGCTTGCTGTACTGATGATTACGTGAAAGTATCATCAAGATTGGGTGAAAAATGTTTGCTGAGATTTCAGGAAACTCGTAGATTTTGGAAGCTTGGCAACCCCTTTCAATGAAAGTGAATCTCGTCAGTCTCTGCTTGGGGCTACTTCAATAGGACACAAACAATAGCGACAGAACTTGGAACTACATTATTGGGCCAAGTTTCTAAGAGCTAGCACAAACTTTGTTTGATTTAGAGTTCCAACTACATGTATCCATATAGGAGAAAACAGAGTGAAACTTAAACATGAAAACGGTTACTGCAAAGGAACGGTTTAACCTAGAAGAACGAAATTTGGTGAGCCAAGTGGGCTTGCTGTACTGATCATTTCCTGCAAGTATCATCAAGATTGGGTGAAAAAATGTTTGCTGAGATTTCAGGAAACTCATAGTATTTTGGAAGCTTGGAAACCCCTTTCAATGAAAGTGATTCTCATCAGTCTCTGCTTGGGGCTACTTCAATAGGACGCAAACCATAGCGAAAGAACGTAGAACTACATTATTGTGCCAAGTTTCAAAGAGCTAGCACAAACCGTGTTTGATTTAGAGTTCCAAATACATGTATCCATATAGGAGAAAACAGAGTGAAACCTAAACATGAAAACGGTTACTGCAAAGGAACGGTTTAACCTAGAAGAACGGAATTTCGTGAGGCACGCGTGATTGGTGTACTGATTATTAAATGGATGTATCATCAAGACTGGGTGAAAAAATGTTTGATGAGATTTCAGGAATCTCGTAGTTTTGGAAGCTTGGCAAACAATTTCAATGAAAGTGATTCTCGTCAGTCTCCTCTTGAGGCTACTTCAATAGGACACAAACCATAGCGATAGAACTTGGAACTACATTATTTTGCCAAATTTCAAAGAGCTAGCACAAACCGTGTTTGATTTAGAGTTGAACTACATGTATGCATATAGGAAAAAACAGAGTGAAACCTAAACATGAAAATGGTTACTGCAAAGGAACGGTTTAACCTAGAAGAACGAAATTTTTTGAGCCAAGTGGGATTGGCGTACTGATCATTAAATGGAAGTATCATCAAGATTGGGTGAAAAACTGTTTGCTGAGATTTCAGGAAACTCGTAGTTTTTTGGAAGCTTGGCAACCCCTTTCAATGAAAGGGATTCTCGTCTGTGTCTGCTTGTGGCTACTTCAATAGGACAAAAAAACATAGCGACAGAACTTGGCACTACATTATTGTGCCAATTTTCAAAGAGCTAGCACAAACCGTGATTGATTTAGCGTTCCAACTAAATGTATCCAAATAGGAGAAAACAGAGTGAAACCTAAACATGAAAACAGTTTCTGCAAAGGAACAGTTTAACCTAGAAGAACGAAATTTGGTGAGCCAAGTGGGCTTGCTGTACTGATCATTACCTGCAAGTATCATCAACATTGGGTAAAAAAAGTTTGCTGAGATTTCAGGAAACTCGTAGTTTTTTGGAAGCTTGGCAACCCCTTTTTATGAAAGTGATTCTCGTCAGTCTCTGCTTGGGGCTACTTCAATAGGACACAAACCATAGCGATAGAACTTGGAACTACATTATTGTGCCAAGTTTCAAAGAGCTAGCACAAACCGTGTTTGATTTAGAGTTCCAACTACATGTATCCATATAAGAGAAAACAGAGTGAAACCTAAACATGAAAACGGTTACAGCAAAGGAACGGTTTAACCTAGAAGAACGAAATTTGGTGAGCCAAGTGGGATTGGTGGGCTGATTATTAAATGGAAGTATCATCAAGATTGGGTGAAAAAATGTTTGCTGAGATTTCAGGAAACTCGTAGTTTTTTGGAAGCTTGGCAACCCCTTTCAATGAAAGTGATTCTCGTCAGTCTCTGCTAGGGGCTACTTCAATAGGACACAAACCTTAGCGATAGAACTTGGAACTACATTATTGTGCCAAGTTTCAAAGAGCTAGCACAAACCGTGTTTGATTTAGAGTTCCAACTACATGTATCCATATAGGAGAAAACAGAGTGAAACCTAAACATGAAAACGGTTACTGCAAAGGAAGGGTTTAACCTAGAAGAACGAAATTTGGTGAGCCATGTGGGCTTGCTGTACTGATCATTACCTGCAAGTATCATCAAGTTTAGGTGAAAAAATGTTTGCTGAGATTTCAGGAAACTCGTAGTTTTTTGGAAGCTTGGCAACCCCTTTCAATGAAAGTGATTCTCGTCAGTCTCTGCTTGGGGCTACTTCAATAGGACACAAACCAGAGCGATAGAACTTGGAACTACATTATTGTGCCAAGTTTCAAAGAGCTAGCACAAACCGTGTTTGATTTAGAGTTCCAACTACATGTATCCATATAGGAGAAAACAGAGTGAAACCTAAACATGAAAACGGTTACTGCCAATTAACGGTTTAACCTAGAAGAAGGAAATTTGGTGAGCCAAGTGGGCTTGCTGTACTGATCATTAAATGGAAGTATCATCAAGATTGGGTGAAAAAATGTTTGCTGAGATTTCAGGAAACTCGTAGTTTTTTGGAATCTTGGCAACCCCTTTCAATGAAAGTGATTCTCGTCTGTGTCTGCTTGTGGCTACTTCAATAGGACAAAAAACCATAGCGACAGAACTTGGCACTACATTATTGTGCCAAGTTTCAAAGAGCTAGCACAAACCGTGATTGATTTAGCGTTCCAACTAAATGTATCCAAATAGGAGAAAACAGAGTGAAACCTAAACATGAAAACGGTTTCTGCAAAGGAACAGTTTAACCTAGAAGAACGAAATTTGGTGAGCCAAATGGGCTTGCTGTACTGATCATTACCTGCAAGTATCATCAACATTGGGTAAAAAAAGTTTGCTGAGATTTCAGGAAACTCGTAGTTTTTTGGAAGCTTGGCAACCCCTTTTTATGAAAGTGATTCTCGTCAGTCTCTGCTTGGGGCTACTTCAATAGGAAACAAACCAAAGCGATTGAACTTGGAACTACATTATTTTGCCAAGTTTCAAAGCGATAGCACAAACCGTGTTTGATTTAGAGTTCCAGCTACATGTATCCATATAGGAGAATGCAGAGTGAAACCTAAACATGAAAACGGTTACTGCAAAGGAACAGTTTAACCCAGAATAACGAAATTTGGTGAGCCAAGTGGGCTTGCTGTACTGATCATTACCTGCGAGTATCATCAATATTGGGTGAAAAAATGTTTGCTGGGATTTCAGGACACTCGTAGTTTTTGGAAGCTTGGCAACCCCTTTCAATGAAAGTGATTCTCGTCAGTCTCTGCTTGGGGCTACTTCGATAGGACACAAACCATAGCGATAGAACTTGGAACAACATTATTGTGCCAAGTTTCAAAGAGCTACCACAAACCTTGTTTGATTTAGAGTTCCAACTACATGTATCCATATAGGAGAAAACAGAGTGAAACCTAAACATGAAAACGGTTACTGCAAAGGAACGGTTTAACCTAGAAGAACGAAATTTGGTGAGCCAAGTGGGCTTGCTGTACTGATCATTTTCTGCAAGTATCATCATGATTGGGTGAAAAAATGTTTGCTGAGATTTCAGGAAACTCATAGTATTTTGGAAGCTTGGAAACCCCTTTCAATGAAAGTGATTCTCATCAGACTCTGCTTGGGGCTACTTCAATAGGACGCAAACCATAGCGAAAGAACGTAGAACTACATTATTGTGCCAAGTTTCAAAGAGCTAGCACAAACCGTGTTTGATTTAGAGTTCCAAATACATGTATCCATATAGGAGAAAACAGAGTGAAACCTAAACATGAAAACGGTTACTGCAAAGGAACGGTTTAACCTAGAAGAACGAAATTTAGTGAGCCAAGTGGGCTTGCTGTACTGATCATTTCCTGCAAGTATCATCTAGATTGGGTGAAAAAATGTTTGCTTAGATTTCAGGAAACTCATAGTTTTTTGGAAGCTTGGAAACTGCTTTCAATGAAAGTGACTCTCATCAGTCTCTGCTTGGGGCTACTTCAATAGGACGCAAACCATAGCGAAAGAACGTAGAACTACATTATTGTGCCAAGTTTCAAAGAGCTAGCACAAACCGTGTTTGATTTAGAGTTCCAAATACATGTATCCATATAGGAGAAAACAGAGTGAAACCTAAACATGAAAACGGTTACTGCAAAGGAACGGTTTAACCTAGAAGAACGGAATTTCGTGAGGCACGCGTGATTGGTGTACTGATTATTAAATGGATGTATCATCAAGACTGGGTGAAAATTGTTTGATGAGATTTCAGGAATCTCGTAGTTTTGGAAGCTTGGCAAACAATTTCAATGAAAGTGATTCTCGTCAGTCTCCTCTTGAGGCTACTTCAATAGGACACAAACCATAGCGATAGAACTTGGAACTACATTATTTTGCCAAATTTCAAAGAGCTAGCACAAACCGTGTTTGATTTAGAGTTGAACTACATGTATGCATATAGGAGAAAACAGAGTGAAACCTAAACATGAAAATGGTTACTGCAAAGGAACGGTTTAACCTAGAAGAACGAAATTTTTTGAGCCAAGTGGGATTGGTGTACTGATCATTAAATGGAAGTATCATCAAGATTGGGTGAAAAACTGTTTGCTGAGATTTCAGGAAACTCGTAGTTTTTTGGAAGCTTGGCAACCTCTTTCAATGAAAGTGATTCTTGTCAGTCTCTGCTTGGGGCTACTTCAATAGGACACAAACCATAGCGATAGAACTTGGAACTACATTATTGTGCCAAGTTTCAAAGAGCTAGCACAAATCGTGTTTGATTTAGAGTTCCAACTACATGTATCCATATAGGAGAAAACAGAGTGAAACCTAAACATCAAAACGGTTACAGCAAAGGAACGGTTTAACCTAGAAGAACGAAATTTGGTGAGCCAACTGGGATTGGTGGGCCGATTATTAAATGGAAGTATCATCAAGATGGGGTGAAAAAAATGTTTGCTGAGATTTCAGGAAACTCGTAATTTTATGGAAGCTTGGCAACCCCTTTCAATGAAAGTGATTCTCGTCAGTTTCTAGTTGGGGCTACTTCGATAGGACACAAACCATAGCGACAGAACTTGGAACTACATTAGTGTGCCAAGTTTCAACGAGGTAGCTCAAACCGTGTGTGATTTAGAGTTCCAACTACATGTATCCATATAGGAGAAAACAGAGTGAAACCTAAACATGAAAACGGTTACTGCAAAGGAACAGTTTAACACAGAAGAACGAAATTTTGTGAGCCAAGTGGGATTGGTGTACAGATCATTAAATGGAAGTATCATCAAGATTGGGTGAAAAAATGTTTGCTGAGATTTCAGGAAACTCGTAATTTTTTGGAAGCTTGGCAACCAATTTCAATGAAAGCGATTCTCGTCAGTCTATGCTTGGGGCTACTTCAATAGGACACAAACCATAGCGACAGAACTTGGAACTACATTATTGTGCCAAGTTTCAAAGAGCTAGCACAAACCGTGTTTGATTTAGAGTTCCAACTACATGTATCCATATAGGAGAAAACAGAGTGAAACCTAAACATGAAAACGGTTACTGCAAAGGAAGGGTTTAACCTAGAAGAACGAAATTTGGTGAGCCATGTGGGCTTGCTGTACTGATCATTACCTGCAAGTATCATCAAGTTTAGGTGAAAAAATGTTTGCTGAGATTTCAGGAAACTCGTAGTTTTTTGGAAGCTTGGCAACCCCTTTCAATGAAAGTGATTCTCGTCAGTCTCTGCTTGGGGCTACTTCAATAGGACACAAACCAGAGCGATAGAACTTGGAACTACATTATTGTGCCAAGTTTCAAAGAGCTAGCACAAACCGTGTTTGATTTAGAGTTCCAACTACATGTATCCATATAGGAGAAAACAGAGTGAAACCTAAACATGAAAACGGTTACTGCCAATTAACGGTTTAACCTAGAAGAAGGAAATTTGGTGAGCCAAGTGGGCTTGCTGTACTGATCATTAAATGGAAGTATCATCAAGATTGGGTGAAAAAATGTTTGCTGAGATTTCAGGAAACTCGTAGTTTTTTGGAAGCTTTGCAACCCCTTTCAATGAAAGGGATTCTCGTCTGTGTCTGCTTGTGGCTACTTCAATAGGACAAAAAACCATAGCGACAGAACTTGGCACTACATTATTGTGCCAAGTTTCAAAGAGCTAGCACAAACTGTGATTGATTTAGCGTTCCAACTAAATGTATCCAAATAGGAGAAAACAGAGTGAAACCTAAACATGAAAACGGTTTCTGCAAAGGAACAGTTTAACCTAGAAGAACGAAATTTGGTGAGCCAAGTGGGCTTGCTGTACTGATCATTACCTGCAAGTATCATCAACATTGGGTAAAAAAAGTTTGCTGAGATTTCAGGAAACTCGTAGTTTTTTGGAAGCTTGGCAACCCCTTTTTATGAAAGTGATTCTCGTCAGTCTCTGCTTGGGGCTACTTCAATAGGAAACAAACCAAAGCGATTGAACTTGGAACTACATTATTTTGCCAAGTTTCAAAGCGATAGCACAAACCGTGTTTGATTTAGAGTTCCAGCTACATGGATCCATATAGGAGAATGCAGAGTGAAACCTAAACATGAAAACGGTTACTGCAAAGGAACAGTTTAACCCAGAAGAACGAAATTTGGTGAGCCAAGTGGGCTTGCTGTACTGATCATTACCTGCGAGTATCATCAATATTGGGTGAAAAAATGTTTGCTGGGGTTTCAGGACACTCGTAGTTTTTGGAAGCTTGGCAACCCCTTTCAATGAAAGTGATTCTCGTCAGTCTCTGCTTGGGGATACTTCGATAGGACACAAACCATAGCGATAGAACTTGGAACAACATTATTGTGCCAAGTTTCAAAGAGCTACCACAAACCGTGTTTGATTTAGAGTTCCAACTACATGTATCCATATAGGAGAAAACAGAGTGAAACCTAAACATGAAAACGGTTACTGCAAAGGAACGGTTTAACCTAGAAGAACGAAATTTGGTGAGCCAAGTGGGCTTGCTGTACTGATCATTTCCTGCAAGTATCATCAAGATTGGGTGAAAAAATGTTTGCTGAGATTTCAGGAAACTCATAGTATTTTGGAAGCTTGGAAACCCCTTTCAATGAAAGTGATTCTCATCAGTCTCTGCTTGGGGCTACTTCAATAGGACGCAAACCATAGCGAAAGAACATAGAACTACATTATTGTGCCAAGTTTCAAAGAGCTAGCACAAACCGTGTTTGATTTAGAGTTCCAAATATATGTATCCATATAGGAGAAAACAGAGTGAAACCTAAACATGAAAACGGTTACTGCAAAGGAACGGTTTAACCTAGAAGAATGGAATTTCGTGAGGCACGCGTGATTGGTGTACTGATTATTAAATGGATGTATCATCAAGACTGGGTGAAAAAATGTTTGATGAGATTTCAGGAATCTCGTAGTTTTGGAAGCTTGGCAAACAATTTCAATGAAAGTGATTCTCGTCAGTCGCCTCTTGAGGCTACTTCAATAGGACACAAACCATAGCGATAGAACTTGGAACTACATTATTTTGCCAAATTTCAAAGAGCTAGCACAAACCGTGTTTTGATTTAGGTTGCACTCTGTTTTCCTATGC